>NC_020494.1:5434499-5452050 GCF_000184155.1 Fragaria vesca subsp. vesca
GGGGGGGAGGGGAGGAGAGAGAGAGAGAGAGAGGTAGGTTTGTGTTGTGTGGTTAAAGATCAGATCTGATCTGAGTGGCAATCTTGTAGTTCTTTTTAAAAAATGGTATTTTTGTCGCTTCATCCAAAATATTGGGGCATGTCCGTTTCATTTTTATGATGGGTCCAAGTTATGTGTTCTAATTTGTTTAAATATTTTAACAAGTGGGTTTATTATTTTTTGAAATTTGGTTTGTTACTTATATGTAATTTACTCTTTTTTTAATGAATGCTTGAGGACATGAAGAGTAATTACTTGGTGACGTTCTCTTTGTGAACCTGGAGGACATGAATGGCCATACCGCCAGCAGTAGAGAGCTTTTGGGTATGAATATCCATCCAACTATGGCAAGGTAGTTGAATGTCACTGACAATATGTTAGGCCTTGAAACTGAATCCATATCATGATTTGCCACGAAAATATCTAAGACAAACGTTCTCTCTGTCACAGACTCACAAGTGAGGCTATAAATGCCACTTGCTTTGATATTTATTATGCTCCAATTCCAGTCATGTCTACTTCATCTTGTTCAAACGTTTTTGAGCTTGGAAAGTACAGGGTAGAGTTCCAAACAGTTGATGCAGCAGAGACTAGTAGTGGATGCTGCAGCACCAAGTCTTCTTCAACTGTTTCGCTTCGGCCTCCGAAGCAGCTTTTGATTGGCTTGCCTTGCGAAGCTGGAGAGTTCCCAGTGCTGCTCCTCCTCCATGGTTTTCTTCTCTCCAACTCTTTCTACTCTCAGCTTATCCAACACATCGCCTCTCATGGCTTCATCGTCATTTCCCCTCCAGGCGAGTACTACTCTCTCTCTCTCTCTCTCTCTCTCAAAACTTAATGATATGAACACTTCACAATTCTGTACAGGTTTGTTGTTTCAGTCAGACATGATTAGCTTTATCCATTTGGCATATTTTTGTCTTGCCAATTATATATTCGCTTACAGATCGAGTTTACATCATTATTTGTTATTCGCTGTTAATTGACATTGTCGGTACCGGTTCATCATCCTCTAACAATTTAAGCTTTTGGAGCCGAGTGATTGTTGAATATTTATTAAAGCTTATGAACCTGGTTACCAGAAATGCCTAACTAATTAAATTCGAAACCTCCATCCTCATTCCTCACTTCTTTGTTGGGTTATGAGGTTCAATATGCACATGTTAATATATGTCTGTATTTATTTATTTCTTTGCCTAAGTTTTAGAGTGTCCTCCGTTTTGTCTAACTACATGTTAATACATGAAGACAGATTTCATATGTTGGTTTCCTTCAAGTCACCCTCACTTCTTAATGAAAAGCCTTACTCTCCAAGATAGCTTGAAGCTTTAAGATAACACCTACAAGAAGCAAATTATGTGAATAATATGCTTTCCCTTTCAACTAACAAAAATTATTGGAAGCAGAATTAACATTCGGACAAGTTCAGTTGGTGTTGTATGAACAGAAAAGAACCAAGTGGCTCAATATTCCTTGTGAGAAATGCTTGGCTCTAAATACTGTCCTTTTAGTCTGCGGTCATACAAGTCCAGAAACCTCCATGTTTCCTTTGTCCTTTTTACATTCTAGCTAGAAGGGCTGTGTTCAGATTGTGATGTTACATGTAGCAATATTCTTAGACCAAAAATGGTCACTGATAATTAAGTAAATACTCTTTGTGCTCCAACAGTTGTATACAATAGCTGGATCAGATACAAGTGATGAGATCAAGTCCACAGCTGCAATAACAAACTGGTTATCAGAAGGACTTCAATCCTTGCTTCCACCGCATGTTCATGCAAATCTAAACAAGCTAGCACTCGCCGGGCATAGTCGAGGAGGCAAAGTTTCTTTTGCACTAGCATTAGGGAAAGAAGGCATCACTACTAGCTTGAAATTTTCAGCCTTAATAGGCATAGACCCAGTTGATGGAATGGACAAGGGAAAACAGACCCCTCCACCAGTACTAACCTATGTCCCTCATTCTTTCGATCTTGAAGGCATGGCAGTAATGGTGATTGGTACTGGTTTGGGTGAAGTGAAGAGAAACCCTCTATTCCCTGCTTGTGCTCCAAAGGGTGTAAACCATGAGGACTTCTTCAATGAATGCCGAAAACCGGCTTGTTACTTTGTGGCCAAGGACTACGGGCATCTTGATATGCTTGATGATGAGACAAAGGGGGTTAGAGGGAAGGCTACATATTGTTTGTGCAAAAATGGCAAGTCTAGGGAACCCATGAGAAAATTTGTTGGAGGAGTTGTGGTTGCTTTCATTAAAGCCTATTTGGGAGGGGATAGCAATGAACTAATGGCTATAAGTGAAGCAGGGTATGATGCTGCACCAATTGAGCTTCAAAGTGTTGAATTCCTATTGTGAAAAAAAAAACTCGAACGGTTTTAAATTATGTCAGAGAAGCTATGTACTTGATTTCTTTCTTTCACAAAATGTAGTTGATACACATGTAATATAGCTGTGTTTCATTAACCTCTATTGCACACCTTGTCATACACAAAACATTTTATCAGACACGGATTCAAAATCAGAAGCGGCTAGTTGTGTTGGCTTTTACTAAACCTATATATAAATAAACCCTGGAACGAAATTTATCAGACCCAACAAGAAACAAAGTCTTAAGCTTTGCTCGGCAGTCTCCAGCGCCACCACTAAACTCTTGAGCTTTAGCTCTCTGATCTCCGTTCCAAGTCAACCCACGTTTCTACATTCACAGAGAGGTATTCCTCTATATCCTTTTTCTCTGAATTTCTAATGTCTTATAATAAATCGTCTCTGCAATCTGGGTATTGAATATAATTGTCTTGTTTATTCTATTCTCTCTGCAATCATAGTATTAGATTATGAGAACATTATAGTGGATTCAATCTGGAATTGTGTAGTGGATTAGTCTGTGTCCCCTTCAGTAGATGGGGATTTAGTGAACAGAACATTGAACTTACAGAATGAATGCCATCCCCAGATGGTTTATTGAACATGAGATATTGTTCAAGAATTGATTGATTTAACTGCTTTGGTTGAAAGTTTGATGTAACTTTCTGTGTATTTTTCCAATTTTCCTTAATGCTGAAAGATATATGCATGTAATTAAAGCTTGACTAGCTAATCTGAATTGATATGCTGCGAGTTTTTAGGCTCTGCAATACAAGAAACTCTCTGCAATACTCCTAATTAGTTGCTTATGTTCTTATTGTATTTCCAATTTGTGTCTTTTTTGCAATACACAAAGCTTATAACTAATAACTAGTTTTGGAATAAAAAATACACCAAGCATGGTAGCTGCACTAAATCAATATTTAGTCCAGAGAGATACTTTGAATTAGCTGAGGTTTGTCTTAGAATTGGTGATTCGTAAAGCTAATATCACCCCAGGTCTTAGACTTGACTACACTATCTTTGAGCCGAGCCTTGCAGTGGCATTTGAAGGAAAACCACAACCAAGGTTGATTTGCCATGGTGACATCCTGGTGGAAACGATTATTTGTTTGGATAGAGAAGCAGACATACATATCAGTTGCGTCCCCCAGTCTAAGTGTACCGCTGCTATATATTTTCCAAGGGTTTTAGATTAGGTTCCAGATATGGGCAGATATATGATGTGATAGTTAATCAAGTAAGTTTAGTCTAACTCCTCATTTTGTAGTATTGGCTTGAATCTGAGTTTGTAGTCTAATTTATTTCAACTGTTTTTTAAGCTTCAAAAACTTTAGTTTGTCACCCAAACATATTGAACCTAGTACTTTTCAATGATTTTGGGTTAAACTGAGAGAGCATTCCATGAATTTCTGTTGTGGTTCACTCACTCAAATCCAGAAGTAGGCCGGGATGCGTGGTAATAAGGTTTATCCTCCCATCAATATTATCTAGAGCAAGTTATAGAGAATGAAGTCTGGTTCCAGTTTAAAATGTATGCTGTGGTCTCTCGAAATGCAAACTACTTATGGTTAAGTCATAGATATTGATGACGAAGGTCTGCTATACTGTGAAGACGCAAAACATAAAATTCAAGTCACATTATACATCAAATGCATCTTCTGTCAAGCTTCCTCTCAAAAGAGTAAGATATTCTCGCAGCACCTATCCCTTGGTACAAGAAAATGACATTCAAATACACTAGGTGCAAAGTTTTTGTGCTCTTATATTTAGCCTAGCCATTTTCGGATCCTAGATCCGTCACTGGCTGTAGAATGAATTTGCTAAAGTCAATACATCCAAATTGATGTTGTTTTGGTTTCCTCTGTAACTGGGCGTTGAATTTCGTCTTTTTAATTATGATGTTCAACTTAATTGTTTATATGCTTGATAGAAACACTCAGCTTGATTATTTGAGCTGATCTATTGCTTTTGTTCGTTTGATTTGGTGAATTTTATCCACTTATAATAAGCCTAGAAACTATTCAGATTTCACTGCTTGAACTCATGCAAGCCTTGTGTTTTCCTACATCGCAAAACTTATGTTCAATTTCACCCTTTGATCTGACCGAAAAAAGGGTTCTCGGAAATTTTCTTCTACATTCATCACCTGATTTGTTCTATATATCTTGTTTTGTTCTTTTGTGAAAACAGAAGGTTTGATGCTACCAAATACTACTTTATCATATACAAAATCGTATAGGAGATAATGATTGTTTCTGTGTTCTTTAATTTGTTTTAATCTACTTTCTCACCCACTGGCCACCAGTGATGGTAGTTTTTGTCGTAAAAATGGTTTTGCTTCGTGTGGAGTCAAATGGGTAAAGGTTATAATTCCTTGAATCCCTTGTAGAATGGATGTGTCTAATCCCATGGTAAGTAAGCAGGAAACAATCTCTGGGGTGAAACACCTCACAACAGTTAGTGCACTAGTCTGTTGCTGTCTATTAAATATGCATGTGCAGTAGTCCAGCATGGTGTGTATGATCCGTGTTAATCCATAGCCCCACCTGGTGAGTTTGATCCTAGTAGGTATCGTAGATGAGGAGTCTCAAGTGTAAATGTTTAACAACTGCATTACTTTTGAGCTGCTATATATGGGACTGTGCAAGTCTTGTACCAGCCACTTATGGTCTTTACTTTCACTCTAGTGTAAACTCAAGAGGTAATTTCTTTTGAAGTAAGTTGTCATTTTTTTCATGTTTTGAATGGCATGGACGATGATGCCATTTTGTTTGGACTTTGGGGGGTTTGCCTTCATTTGAAGGATTAGTGTGTCATATAACAGTTAGATCAGCAATCTAATCATAGAGAACAATGTTCTGTTAAGAGAATTATCACTCTTTGATGAGGATCTTTGTTTTACTTACTTTGATTATAATGCTTTTTTTATTGTTTTGTTTTATTGTGAGATTGCTTTTGATTGTTAGCTATGGTTGTGCCTGGACATATTTTCAGGAACTGTTATAGTTGCTTTCAGATTTCTTATCGTCCTTGTGTTCTTTTGTTTTGTGTTAGTAAGATCCTATGTTTGTTCGTTTATTTTAATGTTAAGGTTTGCACTTCACATATTTCATATCAAAAGTAATTGTGATCTATTGTAAGGATAAGTGCATTAATGTTGTATGTGGTAGATTGCGGCTCAAGTATTGAAGAGTAATTTATTTAGAATGTACACTGTTTAAAGCTAGTTTGTTAGGTCTTCTTCTGTTTTAGATTTCAATAGGTATGAATCGTCTTGGCATTGACTCTGATGGTAGAAAGAAAAAGCATTAGATGAATAGCTTTCTGGATGTAAGTTTTGGTGGGCGCGCATGTGGTATGGTTGTTAGGTTAAGTAGACATTAATTGAGAAGCTTTGCAGTGCTAATTAACAGAGCCTAACTAGTAGAATGGCTGGGAATATGAGGTAATCAGGACTAGAAAGGAGGGTTAGTACAGTGTGTCAAGTTTCAGAAGGTACAGCTCAGGAAAACATAAAGGGAGTTCATCGGATGGCCCTTATTTTTATTTTAACTTGCAAGTAGTGATTAACTGTTTATGAGATTACTGCCCATTACTAACAGAACATACACACAACTAGGTACTGTGTAAAGGGAGTTGGGAAATTTTGTTTTGTTCTCTCTGTTGTGGATAACAGCGTTGAGTGGATTGCCATCACTGATTAACCTTTATTATGCAATTTATGCTGTGATATTTCCTATTCTGGAAACTGGAAAGACAGAAGTGTGTTCAAAGAACAACACTTCAATTATATTGTTTCATTTAATTCACCTCAAAGTGTGTTGGGTGGCCGTTTGGTCCCTGTTCAGTATATAGAGAAAGGGAGCTGCCAGTTAGGATTCCAGTTGTCTGTAATCTGGACATTAAGACACATTACTTTCTGACCAAATGACGTTCTCTGCTAAAAAAAATATAAAAAAATAAAATTTGTGTACCGTCTCTCTAGTACAGAGTTTTAGCCTTAAAGTAGACTATAGATCTAATATAATCCCTGGGAGACATTTTAATAGTATGTTAGTCTTCTTGGAGTGGCATAATCTTTTCTATTTCTACGTGGGCATGTCGGTTACATAGAGGCTGGAAACAGGCAGCATTGGTGCTTCCAGACTCGTACTTTTTCCATTTCTTACTTGGTTTGATACTGCCTATTGTAAGCTCCTCTACAGTAATAAGCTATACTCAATTTCATAGTTCATGATTCGAACTTCGAAGGTTTCTTGTTGTGGTTCAAGGTTGCACAAGCTTAGAGCAGTTGCTTAAGGTAGGTGTATATATTGGTATGAACAATAGATCTATAAAGGGTCATAAAGGGTCGTAGGAGCTATAATGACAAACGGATCAGAGGACATCAACCCTGATTAGGCATTAAGATCACTTGATGGATGTTGTTCAAAGTAATATTCAAACTAACTGGAACAGATTATGCATTTCTGTGTTGTACATGATGCTCATGGAGACCCTCTTCTTGTTACTCATGACTCGTCTCTAAAATTTAAACTATTGAACACCTAAATTACCAAAACATCAACACTTAAAAGAGGAGTTGATAACTTGATACTTTATAGTTAGTGGTTAGCTCAATTACAGTCTTAGCATTTCTATTACTACCACGAGGATCGTTGGAATATATACCACTATTATATGCGTGTGTTGTGTAAATATGATTACTGTGTAATTGCTCGAGGTATGTTTTCTGTCTGTCATAGTGTGACATATATAGACCGTGTGTAGACGAATATATGGTGACCATGAGAAGACTGTATGAGTGTACTGTGTACAAAGAATGGACTTTGACATTTGGTTTTGAAACTCATAGAGATTGATTGCCTTTTCGGTTTGGGTATTTTTTTTTTTTTTTTTAATGGTCTTCTTGGTTTGGTTTAACTTTGAGTATGGAATACTAATCTGAAACGAGTACCTGGGAAACTTTGCATACAGGCAATATCATATTGGTCACTGTGTTGGCGCTGCCCTAAAGCTTTTATCCATGTTTTTTTAGCAGACGGAATCAGAAAATGCTTGAGAATCTGCAATATATTTGCAAGAGCTCCAATTGTCAATACCTATATCATCTTGGTAGGAGCTGCATCTTCTCAAATTTCTCAAACTTTTTCAACCCTCACAGATCCTAGTTTGTGGTGTCTTAGTATCATGTTATTTGTTCTTAAGAGGCGTGATCGTCATCATGCCTAGAATAATTTGAATCAGCTTATAGAGAATGGAAGTCTGGTTCCAGTTTAACATGATGTTTGCTGTGGTCTCTTGAAATGCATCTTCTGTCAAGCTTCCTCACAAGAGAGTAAGATATTCTCGCAGCACCTATCCTCCCTTGGTACAAGAAAATGACATTCAAATACACAAGATGCAGAGTTTTTGTGCTCTTATAGTTATCCTAGCCATTTTTTGGATCCTGGATCCTTCAGTGGCTGTAGAATGAATTTGCTAAAGTCAATACATCCAAATTGATGTTACTTTGGTTTCCTCTGTAACTGGGTGTTGAATTTCTGGTTTTTGATTATGATGTTCAAGCTAGTCCTACTAGATTATATTTCTATGATTTGGTGATAATACTTTCTATTTTCATCCCCTTTCCCGTTAATTTGGGCATCATACGACTTTATTTAGTTTCTACTTTCTGACACTGCACAGTGGCCTTAAGCTATTGATGCAACTTAATTGTTTATATGCTCGATAGAAATACTTAGCTTGATTGTTGGAGCTGTTCTATTGCTTTTGTTTGTTTGATTTGGTGGAATGCTATGCACTTATAATTAGCCTAGACACCATTCAGATTCTGGATCCGTCACTGCTTGAACTCATGCAAGGCTTGTGTTTTCGTACATCGCAACTTATTGTTCAATTTCAACCTTTGAGCTGCCTGGAAAATTGTTCTTGGATATTTTCTTCTACATTCATCACCTGATATTGTTCTATTTATCTTGTTTGGTACTTTTGTGAAAACAGAAGGTCTGATGCTACCAAATACTACTTTATCATATACGAAATCGTATAGGAAATAATGATTGTTTCCCTGTTCTTTAATTTGCTGTAATCTACTTTCTCACCCACCAGCCACCAGTTATTGTAGTTGTGTCGTTAAAATGGTGTTGTCTTCTTGTCGAGTCAAATGGGTAAAGGTTAGAATATACCTTAAGTGCCTTGTAGAATGGGTGTGTCTAGTCCCATGGTAGGCAAGCAGGGAACAAGAGAGGAGTCTCTGGGATTAAACACCTCACAACTGTTAGTGCACTAGTCTGTTGCTGTCTATTAATCCATGTGGAGTAGTCCAATATGGTGTGTATGATCCATGTTAATCCATAGCCCTACCTGGTGAGTTTGATCCTAGTAGGTGTCATAGATGAGGAGTATCAAGTGTTTTTGAACATATAAATGTCTAACATGCCTCAACTGTGTTACCTTTGAGCTGCTATTTATGGTATTTCTGACCAGATGGAGTGGTGTATTACCCTGTGGAGAATTGTAACTCAGATCTTATGTGATGCTCATACTGAGTTGTCTTTTTATTTGCTTATGTGAAATGTTCATTATGTTATGTCAAGAATCCTTCTAACGGTCTTTTGTTTTGGTCTCTATAGTTTTACTTATCTTTGTCAAGATAGGCATTTATGTTTAGCTTTTCCTTTAGAAGACATTTTCATATATTTATTACATTATTTTGGTTACTACGTATACTGTTAATTTTACTGCGAAAACTGATTAAAACAAAAGACCATCAGGGTTCTGAGACATTGTGGATATCAGAACATTCTGTTACGCTAGAGTTGGTTATTGGTCTCAAGCTCAGATCCTGGTGAAATGAAGATGTATGTCTTAGTTTTCTTTACTATTGGTTTTCTTTACTTCTAATCACGTTCTATGAATGACTGCATTCAGCCTTACTTGAATTTTCTTTTAAGCACTTTTTGGTGGGAGGGTTTTATAAGTTTCTAATTCTATAAATTCTTGCAGACTAAAGACTGATGTTGGAGCACTTAACAATTTTGAAGTGCTCGAATTCCTAAAATCGAAAGGGGCTTCAACCAATGATATAGCTCGGCTGGCAAAAGTAAAACCATCTGAGTATAAGGTTGTCAAATATTTTGTTTTATCACCTATATTGTATTCTTAATTCATTGTAGTGAGAAGTAAAGTCTCGTTGATTTTCCGTCTTTAGGTTTTCGATTATGTGGTTAATACTCCTGCTGGTACTCACACAAGAGAGAGAGTTGAAGAGTTCAAGGAGAAGTGTAGACAATATGACCTTGGAAATGATAAGATCCTCAATATTATTAACACAAGGCCAGCTTCAGTGGTTGAAATATATGCGGTATGATAGAAGTACTTTACCCCCACTCTGCTGTTTATCATTATGTGATTTTTCTCTGTTTTTGTTTTCCTTAAATTCATAATCTTGTATTATCTCTCCTGGTGTGGCTTAATCATGACTTGTTTGCTGTAAATGTGTGTGTTTGTGCCCTGCATTGTGGGTGGAATAGGAACTGTGCTAACACTGCGATTGGGAAAAGAGTTTATAACTTTATAACAACTTCAAAACTGATCAGTGGAGTATTGTCTCTTCTATTTCTTGACCCTGGCTTGACTTATTAAATCACTCGCATAATTGGTATAACCCATTGATATCAGAACACAATCAACCTTGTGTCCAGTGACCAGTGTTATCTTCCACTTACTAACATGATATTTGGTGAACTCTATGGCTGTCAGTGTCCAATATATTAGCTGTCATCCAAAAAATGACCATAGAATGGCCTAGTGTGTCTTCCTTCTTATGCCAAGGACCTGGTTTAGGGAACCTTAGATATTTTCAAGACCCTTGATATGGTGTTTTCTATTGCAAGTTCAGAGAGTTCTTTGTAAAACTTGTGAACTTATTTGCAAAATTTGTTTTTGTTCTTGATGTTTCACAGATCGTAGAGGATAATGCTGACGAGCTAGTAGAGCTGGTTGCAGAGGTATTGCCTCCTCCGACTGCAGCATCCCCTAAACCTGAAGCAGGTACCGATGAGATTGATGCAGAGACCATGAACATGGAACAAACTGAACAAAATGATGGCAATATAGAATAGGTAACCTTGATTTGGGAAAGGACCAATGGAGACTAGTTGATGTGGGTATAGTATATTAGTATTGACCATTTTCTCAACTTAAAAGTCCCATGTCTAAAACTTTTTGATGAGCTATATATATTTATCTTATATGTGAGTGATTGTAAGTAGGATTTACCATTTCTGGTGTCACATGAGACCTTGCACATTAAACTGTGTTATGTATCCTTTGCAGCACTGTTTGCTTAAATAGTTGAATCCATATTCGTTTGTTCAGTATGGGTTTTGCCTTGCAATGAAAGTTTGTTTCTACGGATTTTAGTTGGCTATGATATTTTCTCTGTAATCAAATCATCCAATTGGCTGTTTGACAAATCTAACAAAACTTCAACTACGGAGTACCATCGGCTCTTTACATCAATTTCAAGTTCAAAAGTAATTTGTTTCGAGTTACATACATTAGTTCTTAATTTGTAGAAAAAAATCATAATAATCATTTACATGAGAATAAATATCGTAAGCATATAGATTTTATCAATACTGATACTCAATGTGCATAATTTTACAGATTTTCATTAAAAAAAAAAATTATAAAAATTATAAAAAAAAAAAGTGCATAATTTTCCAAATAGTTCTAAGAATTCATTAGGAATTCCAGCCTTCCTTCTCCTTTCCGGGACTGCCCGAAAGAGAATCCAGCCAGTACTTCTTGGTCGTGAATAGGGTTCATTTTTGAACCTTAGACATCCATGGCGGCAGATCAATCAAAAACCAGACAATTTTAGTTAATGTCACCTAAGAATGTTCAATATGGAAGTGAAAACCAATTGAATATATAAAAAAATGAAAACAAAAAGAGAGTACACAGAGAAGCTAGGCCAGTTCATTGATTAAAGAAGAAACTTGCAGCAAATTTGTAATAAGCAACTTTTGCTGCACATACTTGTATTCCACAAACCAACCTAAAATCAAAATACATGTTGACAATATGAAAAGATGGTTCAGCAACACCTTTCAAATGTGTCCCAAAGTGATGGTGTAAAAGACTGATAACATTTAACCTAACCAGAAACGATCTAACTCAAATATCGAATCAACCTCACTTAAAAGCCACACCATATAAACTGTAAACTACTCTTTCGAAAACTTGAGAAAAGTGAGGCTCCTATTAGTCTACAAAAGCAAAACATACGACCAACAAATAAGAGTGCAACTTTCATACACATACTTGTTACCAACTTACCATCCTTGCTCCCTTTCTCAAACAAAACCCAAAGAATAACAGAAATATGTATTAGAATTTCTAAGCTAGTCATAATGCTATATTCCACAAACCACCCTAAATTCAAAATACTTGATAAAATTCAATAAAAGACAACTCTTTGATGAAAATAGAGAGGACTTAAAAAAAAACTAATTATATTATAGGTGAAATCTGCAGAAGATGAGTCCTTCAGAAAATACTGTAGAGAATCAATATCCTATTAGCGTCTGCAATCAACAAACGAACATATATTGATCACAAAATTCGGAGAGAACCAACCTCCTAGGCTTGTTCTCATCTGAGTCATCTCGTCGGTGCAACCTGACAGTATGCGCTCGTTGTCACTTTGCCACCGTTCTAGCGCCTCATCAACAACAAAAGGTGTAAAGTTTTTGAAGTGCACAACAAGCCCGATTCCAGCAAACGGCGCGTTTGAGACCAAAGATCACGTCCGCCCGCGATGCCATGATGATTCCGGCGACAACGATAACAGAATTGGTATTGATTTTCTGATTTTAGGGTTCGCTATCCATGACTTTATGGCATGGCTCTAAATATTTGGACGACTTAGGGTTGGGCCTTTTTTTACGTTGTGATGATATATTCCAAAGTTAATCCTACTTGCACTAGGAATCATATTCGTTGTACAGACAGGCTTTTTAGAGGATGATATATATATATTTACTCCTATCTTTCTGTTTTGGAACCATAATGAACACTGTAGAGGGGTCTGCAGTTGCATATGAATAGAGATGATCTTGTCAATATCATCTTAAATTGTGCTAGGATTAAGCCTGAGTTTTTCAACCTGTGGTAATGCCTAATCGCGGCCCTTAATGTCACGATGAGCTTTTTAAATCAGTGCAGATCGAGTAAGAAACCAAAGCCAACAGCATACTAAAAGCACATAGATATGCACTACACACACAGAGACCAACATTATCTCAACTTTTTAATGATTTGCTAAATTCACACGAAGACAGCAAAGGCACGTCAAAATCTTAAGATCGATCAAGGCATGAAGATATCTATTTTGCATCCTAAATGGTTAGTCAGATGTGCTGAAATCACTTCAACCATTTAAACTTTTAAACAAATGGTTTGTAAACTTTAGATCAATGCAAGTGGAAGACCAATGAATTTGTTCAACTGCATTATGATGCACACAAAATACAGCTCTTACGAGTTGATATAAAGCGGCTGGACCGGTAAACAATTTCAAACTAGTTCATTTTGCATATCTTTCATTTCATTTCGGCATGGCTAACTTCTTGTTGATCAAATCAAAATACGTACTACTTAATGCCCTGGCAGCAACAGGCAGCAAAAGCATGCTGGCTGCTGCAAAGTAGTTTTAATTTCAAATATTGGTCATCAATCTCAAATGGATAGGTTTCCACAACAAGAAGCATCAAATAAATAGATAACTCACTAACAAGGTCTTAAAATTATTCAAGAGATATAGTCATCCTCCATCGCCCATTACATTTACATTACATTACATTAGCATTGCACCTATTTAGATGTCACTCGGACCGTTCCATCTCTCTCATGGCCCTGCATTCTCTCATGGCCCTGTAGTAAACCGGAAAGTAATGTTACAAAACTGAACACTACATGATTTGAAATCGATATATGAACACAGAACAGCAACAGGCCACCAAAGAGATTGGAACAAAACTGAGAATTGACTTCCGGATTCTGGGACCTCAAATCCAAATCAGCTTGTTTGTTTGGCTTCTTAATGTAAGATAATTTAGGATTTTGAAATTACTATGGACAGGTGGTTATTTGTAAAATTACAATAGATCAAAACTTACTGAAACAGAAACAAAAAAACTGTAATCCAAAATTGCAAGACGAACAAGAATATCAGAAGATCGAGAAAAAGATGTGTAATCAGAATATTGATAAAGAAATCCTTACCGGGTCGTAGCTATTTCCGATTTCATGACTTGAAAGAGACTAGGGACGATATGGTATAGATAGTAAGTTGGTCCTGCAACAGTGGTGTCATTAAGAGCGTCACTGGAAATTTCACGCAAGCCCTTTTTTTTGAAACTGGCAGAGGTCTTAGCTAATGTGCCTCGCAAGGATTTCAGGCAAGCCCTTTGCGACTCTGAATAACATTTTTGCGATTCAGGATTTCTAGGGTTTGTTCGAGGTCGACCTTTATATAGAGAGCGTTGCGTACTGAGATCGATTACCGAATATGTATAGGGCCTCAAGAAATTTGTAATTATGTTAAAGGGAAGTAAAGTAAAAATACTTGAGAGGCAAGGCAATTTTAAGAAAAAAAATAATAATAAATCGATCAGGCAATTAAGGTGTATCTATTATTTGAAAATATAATTATACTATTAAAAAGAAATACAATTATATAATTATAAAAGGAAACAAAATCGCGCTAGGAATCAATCTCTGCTACTCTCCTCTGTTAGGGAAACCTAACAAAACCTATTAAAACCTGTACGTATTGAACTGTTCAACCATATCAAACTCTAGTTTGCTCTCTTCAATTCGCATCTTTGGTTCTACTGAGATTACTACGCCCAACATTGAGAAAAGTAAAAGGTTACTACGCCCATCTTTGTTCTATTTATGTTATGAAACTAGCCTTTATTCGTTTAGTTATGCACCTATTGCAGCTTTAATTTCCTCTAGGTTCCGTAAATAGTGATTTGAAATCGATGATATATATGTTGGTCTAGTACGTTTCTGAATCCATTTAGTATTAGATTTCCTTGGTCAATTAGGGTTTTTGTTTTTATAAATACCTAGTTCTTCTCTGTGAGATTATTATGTACATCTGAATATCCCAATACAATCTTTAAACCCTAGCTGCAGGTATGTTGAGCGAGGAGGAGCTGAATAAGAAGGTCTTGCAGTACGGAAATGTCCTGGTCACAAACCGAGAGATTCAAACTCTGAAAGGCCCTCGTTTTCTAAACGACGTCATCATCGAATTCTACTTCCTCCATATTTCTAATGTCTTCCTTCAATCGCACGAGTCGTTTCGAGATGACATTCTTCTGGTTTCGCCTGCAGTCTCCTTCTTTCTGCAGCAGGGGGGTGACTCCCATATCAAAGAATTTGCAGAGAACAACCAAGTAGCTAGCAAGCAAGTTGTCATGTTTACTGTGAATAATAACCAAGATGCCGGCGCGAATGACGGAGGAAGCCACTGGAGCTTGCTGGTTTACTACAGAAAATCAAACACGTTCGTGCACTGACAGCTTGGGAACGAATGGTTCTTGTGCTAAAAAGCTTTTTCGGGCAGTGAAGAAACATGTGGCAACACCTACTGATGAGAGTAGCAGCAACGCTGCTACAATTGTTGATGGAAATGTGGATTCTACTGATGCTAATCCAATCAATATTGGAGACGCAGATTCTAACAATGCTACTACAATTGGTACTGTAGACGTGGACTCTAACCTGACTAGTACAGTCGATATTGTACATGTGGATGCTACTGCTACTAGTCCAGTGCCTCCCGTCAATGGAGATGGAGATGGAGATGGAGATTCTACCATGATCGATGGAGATTCTACTAATACTACTAGTATGACGGATGCGGATGTTTCTATTAGTAGCAACAGAGTTGGTGAAGATAATACTGGTTGTGGTAGAGTTGATAATGATGAAAACCAGCTGCGGCAACATAATCAGAAGAAAAAGAGGATGCATGGTTATCGTTACGCACGACCGTGGATTTATGGGGAGGAGGAAGAGGAGATGCCCTGGCATATGTATGGCCCTCCTTGTTCTCAACGTGATTTTCATAATTCCTTTCGGTATGGAAGGGACTCAAGGCAGGATGAGTATATGAACTCGAACTGTGCTTATGGTTATTATCGTCGACCTTATTCTAATTCGAGATGGGATATGGACAGGGATGCTCATTGGAATACTTTTCCAAGAGGTCACCGTAAAATTATCCATGAGGAAGATGATAGTTTTAAAGAAGAGGGATGCATGCCGAAGCAGAAAAATTTCTATGACTGCGGTTTGTATGTGATGGAAATTGCTAGGGTGGTGTGTGAATGGTACTACCTTGATGATGAAGCAAAGCAGCAACAGCCGGAGCATCAAGGTTTCTTGTGTAAGTTGAAGGGTGGCGGCCGGTTTCCCAACATCGGTGAGTATGTTCATACTAATTCTTTGGAATCCACAATGCGTCGCATGCTTTTGGAAATCATTCAAGAACGAGCATGCGAGTCTGGTATAACTATTGATTTATTTTCCTCTGATGATGATGATGAGTACAAGACTGAGAAAGCTATTGTGTTGTTTGATAATGATGAGTGCAAGAATGAGAAAGCTATTATGTTGTTTTCTGATAAAAATGAGTCCATGGATGATGATAGTACTTCCCTATTCGGCCCCCAGCCTCAGCCCCAACACGATAAGTCGGAGGATGAAAAACTGGAGGATTGTGGTGGTGTTGCTGCTCTTCCCCAATCTGTATCCTCAACTTCAGAGGATGAAATACTCGAGGATTGTGTTGATGTTGCTGCTCTTCCAGAATCCATATCTTCCACTACTTCAGAGGATGAGCCAGAAGAAGATTATGATTCTATGCCAGAGGACAAGTGCTCATTGTTCAGTAAATGCAGCAATTGTAGGAGATGATCTCCTTGTTAAAAAACGAGCATGATTCTATATAAAGTTGTTGAGTTGTATCTAGATTTTTAGTTATTTAACGGTTTTATATCTCTGGCTCTTTGGCCAATAGCTACTGTTGGTAACGGTTTATTTCTTTGCAACAATTTTGTGGAAGAAAAGCGTAAAGCTTTCAGCATCTACTATTCCCAGCTTGATAGGAGAACACTTGATTCCTTCTACACTATGACAATGAGTCTAAACTACCACTATCTTTCCACAGATCCACAAACCCATGCCAAGCAAGTTTAACAATCTGTGGATCTTATCAACAGTGAAAAATAGAAGACTGATCAAGGCATGAAGATATTCTTTCGTTCTGAAATCACATCACCATTTAAACAACGGTTTGTAAACTTTTGAACAATATATGCAAAGTGCAAGACCAATGAATTTGGTCTATTGCATATATGCTGCGCGCATACACAATGCAGCTCTTAGAAGTTGATATAAAGCAGCCGGACTTGTAAACAATTTCAAACTAGTTCATTTAGGCATGGTTTTTTTTTTGTTAATCCTGTCACAAAACACTACAACTTTCTACCCTGCAGAGCAATGGTTGGACATTTTTCCAAGTATATATAGACGTACATCAATCTCAAATGGATAGTTTTCCACGACGACAAGCTTCAAATAACTATATCTTACAAGGTCTTAAAATTATTCAAGAGCTAGTCGTCCTCAACAGTCAACACCCATCACATTATATTAAATTTCCATTGCACATAGGTAAAGTGATATTCCAAACTTAGATGAGCAAGACTAGAAGAGCCTTTTGCTTATATGAGAGTTGAGTCTCAACCAACTAATGTTAATTACATTGAACACGATCAACCCTAAAATTTTCTAAATGTTGAAGGAAAAATATCTGACGTGTGTCTTTGTTAAAGTAACTGATAAAAGTAAATTAAAAATATAATGACTTAATTAGTTATGAGAAATCAGTCATTATGTATATTATTATTATCATTTATTATCGCTATTATATGTGTGTAATTATCGTTGTAATCCACCTTTATATAAAAAATATTTCTAATAAAATGAGTAGACCATTCCGATTGATTTTTGATTTTACATGTTATCAGCATTTTTGTTCTAACTTAACAAATTTTT
>NC_020494.1:5452070-5469638 GCF_000184155.1 Fragaria vesca subsp. vesca
AAAAAAAAANAAAAAAAAAAAAAAAAAAAAAAAACGAAAAAGCCTAAAAAGAGAAAAACCCTGGAATTCTCTTCCGGCTGTCACGAGCCTTGCCAGACCCCTCCTGCCGTCTGCCGAGTCTCCGTCTCTCCAACTTCATGACCATGCAATACTCTGGGCAGCCCCATTTCACACCAGACTTGCGCACGTAGCAGACACGCCAAAACCATCCCGAACCCTTAGACGAGATTTCCTTCAGACCCAGAGATCCGATCCGCTCGTGTCCTATCGCCGGCAAGCCGAGCCTCATCCTCGAAGCGCGCCACGGCGCACTTTCCTCCAGCCAGCGACGCGGCACCGACGACCCGGATCTGAATTCTCCCGATCCGGCTACATCCAACCCAAACGCGTCTTCCCAGTTCCCGCTTCCACGCCAACTACCCAGGGCCGCTCCCCGCCGGTCAAGGCTCAGCACTGCTACCCTGGATCTTTGCGCCCTCTGGCAACACCTCGACAGTGACAGGATCCACGCCCTCCAAGTCGGCCTCGAACCCGCCCGTTGCCGACGAGCCTGCGCCGCCCATGCTCGACACAGCTCTCGTTCTACACTACCCAACCCGGATCCTTCTGCAACGAACCCGATAGAAAAAAAGGGTTTTGACCCCTTTTGGTAAAATTAGGGACTTCTACGCACCTCTGATAGATCTGAAAAATCCTGAAGGTAATTTAAATATTTACTACAGTGAATTGATAATTACTATTCATTAATTACTGGTTTACAATTACTACTTTAAATGGTAAATATGAAATCTAATTTACTGTTATTTACCCGTATGATTTACTGTTAAATAGTAAAATTAAGGATTAATTTCAGTTTACCCCCATCAACTTAGGTCGATTATCATCTTAGTCATTTTTCTTTCAATTTCATCAAAAACACCCCTCAACTCCTAATTTTCATTAGCCGCGCACGTCCAAACCTCCAATCTTCATCCAATTCTTTTGTCAAGTGATGACTTGATATCAAGAAGATAGAAAGAAAAAAGAAAAATAAGAACAAATTGACATTCAATCCCACCAAAATCACCAAGGTTAGAGGGTTATGATGGGAACGATGATGTGTATCAATATGGAGAGAAAATGGTCTGAAATGTAACTTTCAGAATCTGACTTTCTTCTTGATATCAAGTCATCACTTGACAAAAGAATTGGATGAAGATTGGAGGTTTGGACATGCGCGGCTGATGAAAATTGGGAGTTGAGGGGTTTTTTGATGAAATTGAAAGAAGAAATACTAACATGATGATCGACCTAAAGTTGATGGGGTAAACTGAAATTAGTCCTAAAATTAATATATATATATATATATATGATTAAATGTGACTAATCATATAAATTTTATGGTTTTTGCATGTGATTTCTCAATTATCACACTACGATGAAAATGTTAATTGCAAGAGCAACTATTACGGGAGCAAGCATTTCAATATGCAGTTTATTTGACAAACTAACAAGTATAATTTAAATTAAAGTTGTTGTTTTTGTTAAATTTTGTTTCATGATATTAAGCATGTTACATGAACAAATTATTTTTGTGATTATTGTGACATGTTAATATTATATGCTATGCCTATTTCATTTTATGAAATAATTGTTTTATTTAGCATGTTGTTATGATAAAGTAAATTCATAGCATCAAAATGACAAACCTTATATTGTGATGAGGTATTTTCACGAACATCAAAAAGAAAAAATGTGACCATTACAAAATTTTGGCCTTGAATTCTAATTCATATTAATATCATGGATGTCTTTATAATTATGTGATTCATGCATTCATTCTAGGCGATGCACTACGAGACAAGAGGTGTAGAGACTTTAAAGAAACAAGAGTAACTATATATATAGAAGAATAAAGAAGGTCATGATCAAGACGTCAAACTCACAATTGCATGTCAATAGCACAAAGAACCTTGCTCAGCCAATGGACATTGTTGAATTTCACTGATCTGTTTTGTGTATTTATTTTTCCGAAGTTAGTTTGTGAAGGCCTGACACCTTATCATTTTTTTTTAATTAGACTATTTGGTTAGTCTTAAAGTGTATTTGTATAAATGATTGATGAATTAGATTCCTTGGACAAGACTTCACTTTGATTATCGTTGGCTTATTATTTTCGAATCTTATTGTGAAGCATTGAATTTATTCGATTCATACTTACTGCAAATAATTACATGGTTTGAAATAGCACTATAAAAGTATAAAGTGCAAAGCAATGCATCCAACAAATAAATAAATAAAAAGAAATTATTAGAATGAAAAACATATCATTTTACCTAAATCGAAATACTCCAAAGAATATGTCTGCTTTTAGATTTATATACACTCATATAAATAAAGTGCTCAGTTGATAGTGGAACTACCCATACCAATCGAACCTTGTAAAATTCTAAAGATATTTGTGCCAACGATTATCATATGAAAATCCACCATGAGAATGGAATGAAATTACCTTAAGTAAATGTGAAAGGAAACACATTTAAAGAACCTAACAAGTCACCTACAATGAAATGTGGGATATTGACTCATATGGGCTTTGATATATATGACCACCAAACCAAAGACACCTTGGTTGTGACATGATGATCCGTATTCGAAAGAACTCGATTAATGGACATCCTGTCTTTTGAGTGAATGATAAAATGAGACAAAAGTCCATCACACTGCAAGTTGGCGGCACATACTCTTGACCACTAATTGGTCTTAGCTAGTGCTACTCCAACGCAGCGATCGCATTTTAAAGCATCTAATGCCCAACATCTCATTCTGCCTCATTGATTAGTCCAAATGCACATCACTCATTTTGCAAAGCCTGTTCTTTAACAAAAACATGATCGAGACCTCCCTATCCTAAAGATAACCAAAATATTTCATTCTTACAAAGAATACAACTTGATGATTGTGAACTTATCCATCTAGAAATGCGGACCGTAGAAGTACTTTATGGTTCTGGGGGACAAATCGACACACTGATCACATGTCGAATTATTGTCCACAAGAAATGCTGCACTTGCAAAACTCTTAGCAAATATTATATGTTTAAGTGCTCACCACCCTGATCACCAGGTCTAGAACTTGACAATGCTGAGAGTTCACATCAAAAGGTTTTGATGGTAATTGCATGTCTATCAAGATCGATGTAGAGCATCTTGTCTATCAAACCATTGAAGTACTTTATGGTTCTGGAGGACAAATCGACACACTGGTCACATGTCGAATTATTGTCCACAAGAAATGCTGCATTTACAAAACTCTTAGCAAATATTATATGTTTAAGAGCTCACTACCCTGATCACCAGGTCTATAGAGGACTTGACAGCTGAGAGTTCACATTAAAAGGTTTTGGTGGTAATTGCATGTCTATCAAGATCGATGTAGATCATCTTGTATCCCATTTGCATACACAAAATGGTCCCGTAGAACCCATCATAGATGGTGGCTAAGGCACTGGTTATGCGCACCAATCTACCTATATCTGCTTAGGGTTATGCAATATTGCACACAGCCTTACCTATTCGTTTTTAGACCCACCGCTAGCCAACCATTCTCGGCATACCAATTGGTAACTGGACATAAGCTTGAGATTTACGCATACTGGGTTCAGCAGCATATGTGCCTATTGCGCCCCCACAACGCATCAAAAATGGGTCCTTAGACGAATATGTATTTACGTTGGATATGGATTTCCAACAATTATCCGCTATTCTGAATCCTTGACAGGCGATCTTTTTACTACAGGCGATCTCTGTGCCGCTAAGTTTTGTGAAGTGTCACTTAGATGAGACAGTCCACCCGTCGTTAGGGGAAGATAAGAAAAAGGATTTTCTAAGGGAATGACATGAATTGTCGTGGTTTTTCCCCCACTCTGTCTCATCTAGATCCCCATATAATCGATATCTAGAACATAACAGTTTCGATACCTGACACATTTAAAGATATAGCGAAAGTGATGAGATCATACAAACTAGCTGCAAATGCCTGCAAAGTTAGAAGTCCCTAATTAATAACGGGCACATCACCACAGTTAGAGGCGATGCAACTACACTTAGTGGAGGTGTGGTTGAGGTCGTGGCTCCTTAAAGGAAGAGGGGGAGGCCACTTGGTTCGATCGATACTTGTCTAAAGAAATTGGGCGAGTTAGGCACAACCTCATCAATGTAAACAATCTCTCTCATGAGATTATCTCTTATTACAGTTATATCCATGAATCAATATTGGAGGAAGCTCTGATGTTTAACATGATTTCAGAGACATAATCTCAACGGATTACGAGAGTACATACACATTGTTGCTTAAGGAACCATAGAGCACGAAGGTATTGAACCACGCTCTATTGAAGAATGTCAACAAAAAACATATTGGCCTAAATAAAAGTGCAAATCCATGAAGAGCTAGATTCTCTGACAAAGAGACATGTATTTGGTTTTGGTAGTGCTAACATTACCAAGTGTAAAGCCTGTAAGACATAAATAATAAGTCTTTATCAAAAAACGTAACAAGAAGAATGAATCCGTAAAGGACAAAGCTCATCTTGTGGCGCCAAGGTTTCTCACAACGCTCTAGATTGACTACAAAGAGACATATTCTCTCATAATGGAAATGCAGCTCATAGATGTGGTTACTACATATCTGCATGGAGATCTTGATTGTGAGATATTTATGAAAGTGCTTGATGGCGTTACACTATCCAACTCAAGTAACTCTAAACCACAAGGTGTGTTTGCAATTAGAATTGAAACGTTCACTTTATAAAGTGACTACTTAGTTGGGAAGGGAAACAAAATGATAAACTATTCCCCAACGTACTCATTAAGGAAAAGAATTCCGAATTTGCAATTGTAGCTACCAATGTCGATGATAGGAACATAGTAGGTACTCTTGATGAAGTAAGCGAAATCGCGAGCTACATGAAATCCGCATTGAGATGAATAATCTTGGGAAACTCGATTAACAATAAGTTTGTGGAATACTAATCCACCAATCTGCACGTGTCCAAAAGATTCTCAAGCGATTTACATAGACGAAATGCATGTTGTTAGCATACCTAATGATCGGTCGATGTTTGGATGTAAAGGAAGATCCATTTCGTCCAAAGGAAGATGACGAAGAAGGGTTGAGAATTGAAATTCTTTCTCAAAAGTATAATAGGTGCAATATTATATTTAACCCGATGAACTCGACCAGATATTACATTCTCATTGAATTTGTTCAAGCGCCAACGCAATGTCACTGGAAGGTATAAAGAATGTATCATGATACCTAAAGGAACCGTTGACTTAGGTTCATCTTATCTCTATAGAAAGACGAAATGGAATGCAGATGGAACTGCAATCCCCTGCACCAATACCCCAAACGATGTTTTCGGTTGGTTTTGCTAATGTCAAGGTACCTACAGGTCGTTCCCAAAACTGGTTATGTATTCACCGTTAGGAACACGACGTGAGAAACATTAGTCCCTCCTTAAGATTCAAGTGAATCAAGTAAGGTCTGAAGAGACTAGGACAAACTTGTTTCTCAAATCACAATTTAAGACTTACCTAAAAAGCATGTGAAAAACATAGGAATGCAAAGACGTTCCTAACTCCCTTGATTGATGTAAGGATAGGGGGAGTGTAGACTTCAGGGGGAGTCTAACATATACATATATTATCACATGTGAGTTGTGCTCTTTTTCCCTTTGACCAAGTTTTATTTTGTCCCACTGGGTTTTGTCGTAATTGACGAGAGTAGATTAAGAAATTAGTGATTAACGGATGTAACGGCTCAATTAGTTATATTATTATTGATTATCATCATTATATGCGTGTAATTACCGTTGTAATCCACCTTTATATAAAGAAGGTTTCTAATTAAATGAGTAGACCATTCCGATTGCATTTTTACTTTTACACTAAAAATAATTTTCATTTTCACCATATGGTAAATATATGTAACCCAACCCAATTCTAATTCCTGGTTAACCACAGTAAGTAGTGCAGTTGATGCATTGGGTCCCACCACGAGAACTTCATGATATGGAACCTCCACGTCATAGGTTCGAACGCTGGTGTTGCTCAATGTTATTTGCTGAATTATAAAAGTGATCATAGAATGAGCTGCAATGCCATAATGGCTGGCAGGCCCAACCGATTATTCCTTGTGCAGACAAAGTCTTTAGGATAATGTGAACAATCTGAAAGGAGGGTGTAAAAAAAAAAAATTAATTCATGGTTCCGCCTCTGATATCACTCACTGGCTCCCTTTCTCAGTCTCATTATTTGGTCATCCATCTGCAGCTTCAGAAACCAAAAGAAAGAAGCTAAAGAATTGTCATGTGCGAGGGAAATGGGCAAACCTGACTAGACCTCACCACGTAGTGATGGAATAGCATAGGTCGAGTGTTTTGGTAATTTTTGAATTTCATGTAGGTATTTCGGAGCAACCTGCCCACCCGTCTCATATCTCTTTGTCAAATTGTCTCACCTAATGCAGCAAACTAAGCCAATAATTTTGCTAAAGACCAAAACAAAAGAAAAAATGTCAGTCGCCTTGGCCTCGTGAAGTGATGGTTTCGGCATCATGTACGGCTCCTTAATTCGTGCTCCGTCTAAATTTGCTGCTGCTGCTCCTCATATTCTGCCGAACAAAACGACATTGTTTTTTTCGAGCCTGGAAAACGATTCCTCTGCTATGTAATTCTGCTCTAAACCGATTATATATCTCTACCTTAATTTCATCTGTGCGTCCTCTCTTCCTGGCTTCCTGCATGCTCATTCTGTTTAACTACTAAAACCTACTACATACGATTGATACACGAATCATCCGACGTTTGTCGTTATTTAACAAAATTTTCTTAACGTTCTATGGTTTATACGTCATGGAAGGCCGGTATTGGTGTCTTGACCTAGCTAGTCTACTACTAGATGATGATCGAGTTAATCTATTGATACATTCCTACGTCTAAGAGCATGAAAAATTAAGACGTCGTTAAATATGTCATTGTTGTCTGATCTTACAGTTTAGAAATTTTTGGATGAATTTCACCAAAAGATCATCAGTGCAAGCATTGTGTGGTAGTTCAAATGTTTATGTTTGATTGAAACAATGTATACATAGTTCAATTCCCCAGATATATAATTATATAGGAACCGGTTAACACAGTCTCACCTGATATATGAGCATGCTTGTACGTAGTTGGGCGAACATTGTAAGAATATATATGTAGAACATCTGCTACGAACAAACTGTTCAACAAACTGTTGCAAAATTTAATTGTATTAATTCTCTCAAGTAGAAGCAGTCGGACAACCCAAGCTGTTGCGCGAGTTTGTGATTTGGATCGACTATTCTTGGTAGTTTGGACTTTAGACGAGTCTCGTGAGTTAATTAAATGGTTAGATTATGAGTAAAATGAATGTCAAAAAGCCGTACATTGTACTTTGGTAATAACTCATATCAATTTTCTCTCAATCCCAAGAGTTATTCATTATATCCCCTGTCTATAGTAAAATTAATTTCCTCTTTTATAAGACTCATGTGACACGAAGGAAGAGACGTACACATAATTCTATTTAGGTGTAGCATAGAATGAGGGAGCCCTAAATATGAATGTTTTAAAACGTTAAGGCGTAGCCAAGGCAATGGAGCGAGAGTCTCACCAAGACGCTTGCCTTGAGGCGTGAGGTGTAAGCCTTTTGAAAAAAAAAAAAACTTGTATTCATGTCATTATTTCTCCTATATATAGAATATATATTGCAATCAACACAACATTATATATTGTCATCCATTCCTAGTAAGTACTCAAACGATGCAATTCAAGCAAATCATCAAACATAAAACACATCCAAAGGGTCAAGTTGAAATATCAAAGTACACTAGCTAGCACATACATATATCCGTAGTTGCACTAAGGCTCAATCCCTAAATTCTACACTAAACTACAGTCTCCAGTCCAAAAAACAATCAATGCCATCAAACATTGTTCCGTCGAGCAATGATGTCACTAACATTGATCTCTCATAGATCACTATAACAAACATTACAACACGCAATTCAAAATCTAATTCAAATAGCATTCAACACCTAATTCAAATCGCAAAATTGAGGCAATAACGTGTTTGGTCTTCATCGATTTCAATTCCAAAACCTCAGACCTATAGTCCATGCAAAGATTGAAAAGAATCAAAATTAACAAAAATGAACAATAAGGAAAGATCAAAAGGAAGTATTACCGCACCTTGAGAAAAACAAGCCCTGGGAATTTACAGTCTTCGGCGCCGAAGCCAAAAATGAGAGGAGACCCAGAAACGAGTAGCTGAATTTGAGGAATGGGTAAGGATCAAATTGTAATTAGAGAGAGGGAGAAGGAAGGAGGGCGAAAAGAGAGAGGGAGATCAGGAGAGGGAGAGGGAGAAGGAAGGAGGGCTAAAAGAGAGAGGGAGGCCAAACCTAGCCTTTATTCAGTAAAATACTAAAACCCAAAACGAGTTAAAACGACCCCGTTTTCCTTCCATAGAACTAGGCGCACGCCTTATGAGCCTTGGGGTGCACTTTTTGCGCCTTGTGCTGCGTCTTTTGCGCCTCTGCGTTTAACCAGCAAAACTCAAAGAATTTTTTATGCGTCTCGTATTTTTTAAGCCTCAAGGTGCGTCCGTGACGCGTTTTTTAAAACATTGCTAAATATTAGTTATTGCCAAATTGGCAAAGACCCATCCGATATTCAGTGTTTCACTTTGCGCACACACAAACACATAAGCATGTGAAAAACAGCAGCTCCTGCAAGTCTCTCTGCACCAGTCTCAGATCACCAGCTACCATAATTCAACCAACCCGGATTCTTCGATTTGACCCATTTGCCCATCACCCATATGATTTCCCTCCGTGTCTTTTCAGCATTTCTATCAATGACCTTACGAGGATAGACTGGTAAAATTGTTCCATCATCATCTGGGTAAAATGAAAGAAATTCATCGAAGAAGGAAAAGCAGCCAAGTAAGTACTGATAGAGAAGAAAGCTCTTTTTTTCCGTATAGAGAAATAAATGCTGTCATATCCTTCTCAACACCCAGAGCCCGAATAATCTTACCAGTCCTTTTGGATCCATATATTGACAGACAAAATAATTTCATAAGTAATTTTTCACATATATATATATATATATATATATATATATTGTGTGTGAATCAACGAGTATTTTTCTCTCCAGAATAATGACTAAGAGATGCATTTTCGTATGGATATTTTTATAGTATATTCATAAGCATTTCAACAAAAAATACTAATCCATGGACGAAAATGAGTAAGTGAAGACCTTGTTAGATAGCTTCATTAGAATATGTGTTGGTATATATAGAATCGCCATGGATTTCTTGATATATACGAGTAATACGACAGTCCTTTAAAGATAGAATTGACGTCTTAACATAACTACTTACAAGTATTTTTTGTCCAGAATTATGACTAACTGAGAGATGCATTTTCAAATAGTCACATTGATTTATAGTTTTTTTTTTTTTTTTTGTATTTGTAAGTATTTATAGTATATTCATGAACATTTAAACAAAAATATTAACCGGTGCACGAAAATGAGTAAGTTAAGACTGTGAGATAGCTTAATCAATTCACTAGAACATGTGTTGGTAACACCGTGAATTTCTAGATACAATAGTCCTCTAAGCTAGAATTGACGTCTGACGTACCTACTTATTTACAGAGTTACTAATATCGCATAATCATCTAAAACAAACTACCTCTCTCCCCTAGTATCTTCAACTTCATGGTAATTCTTAGAATGATGCAGCATGCATGTGGAACCCATAATTAGTGATCCTATTTCATGTGTCTGTCTAGTGACTACTTTTACTACTACTAGCTAGCTAGCTTCAAAGACTCAATTATTCATTACACTATTCACTATTTCACCATTCAGATTTGAGGGAGGTAATGAGCTTTTACACACATTGCAGAATCCACATGCAATCAACCATGGCAGCAAGAAACCTCTAAATTGAAAGACCATACATAGGTTCTTTTGTACCATAAATAATTAAGCTACAAATAGAGAAAACAAAGAATAGCAAAGTAGCTAGAAAGAACATAATAAAGTTGTTCGAGTAGTACTGTATGTGGTATGTACAATCGTATCTGAAACCAAACTAAAATACAATGAAACTTCCGAAATATGTAGTTAAAGCAACCAGCTGTGCAATCCATTTTTAGGGTATTTGGTAGAGTACAATAGCTACTGTTAGAACATTTTCCAAGTATATCACTTTCTCTATTGAAGCAACATTACAGAGAGAACCGGAAAGAAGTCGAAGAAGACGAAGAAGAGAAAGCGGAAGAAGAAGTTGCTACTGCCTTTAATTAAAAACGAGCTAATTCATCTTAATCCTTTCCATTTTGTCCCTACTTTTCAGTAATTATAAAGCAAAAAGAAGTAAAATATAAATCATTATCAGGATGATGATGAAGATGACGAAGATGAGGATCATAAACAATAAGAGATAGAGTGCGTGGATATCTAAACAAAATCTTACATTCCCAACACCTCACTTGTCCCCCACGACGTTTCAAGCAAGAATCGATGGAGTAAAATATTAACATCAAATGCTAAACAATCAGTAATTAATTAATTACTGGGAGCTTGCTAGCTAGATTTGAGATGATTCTTAAGAAGCTACTAAGCTCTCTCTCTCTCTCTCTCTCAGTCTCTTCTGTGTAACTAATTAGTAGCTAGCTAACTAAAGATAATTAAAGATCAAGGCATGAAGAGCTTATTGCCGCACTTGCAGCGCCAAGCTTCTGGATAATACTCGAGAGGTATGCTCAGACCTGGCTGAATGGGTACGTGGACCGCCTTGCAGGGCGAGCATCTTCCACACTTGGATCTACATCGTGGCGGAGCAGAGCCCGGCCCTCCCAGCTGTCTCTTCTCCGCCGTAAGCTCATCTTCCGGTATAGACGAACCACTGACTACTTCGGTGTCACCTGTAAGATGAAATGAAATAAGTTACTACAGGATTTAGGAACATATATAGATTCGGGTGGTATGATCGAGATAGTGCTACAGTAGTTACCGAGTTGGGTTGGAGTAGTACGTATGGCGGAGGCTGAGGTTATGATGAAGAGGAAAGCCAAGGCTGCTGTACATGTGAGGGTGGAATGGTGATGTGGGCGGCGGTGGCGCAGTACGCCCATGGCTGAGGTGGAGCTGAGCAAGTTGGTAAGTAGCTACAACTGGCTGGCCTGAGAGAGAGAGAGAGAGAGAGAGAGAGAAGAAGAAGAAGGTCTGGGACTGATGGAATGGATCGGATGATGTAAAAAAATAGAAAAGTCAGGGCTGTGTATATCTCAGGAGAAGAAGTTTGAGAATTCAGAGAGAGAGAGAGAGAGAGAGAGAGAGAGAGAGAGAGAGAGAGATGGTGGTGTTGGTTATGGCAGTGAGAGCGAGCGTGTGGGTTTTGAGAGACTGGGAGGAGTGGTCTAAGTCAAAATTGAAAACAGAACACAGAGACGGATCAAAAGCTAGAGATGGCTGGCTATCGAGTTTGTTTTATTGTTTGGCTAAAGGGTGGTAGTGGCCCCCTTCCCCTCCCTGAATGATTGAGATGGATTTTGAACACAGACCATGCCACATTCACCACAATGCCACTGTAAAAAACATGATCAATGAGAAAGGAGAAATACTTGTTAGTCAGGATTTACAGCTCTATATATAGTTATTTACAGCCCTCAAACTATGACTTTTAGTACCTTCAATCTTTGTGCCATTTGTATTACGAACCTAATTCACATTATTGTACGTGTGCCCGTATAATGTGTATTCTATTGTCATCTGTCTTTTGATTGAAAACACATTACGCTTGTAACTCATTGTCGGGTTGATATTGGAACATGTAAGGGTGTTCCATAAGAGTTCATGTAACATAGATCCATTGTTCGAATTTCAAAAACGTTACACAGTTACTTTAGTTAGCTACACTAATTAGATACAACCTTGATGAAATCGATCACCGCTTAATATCCCGAATGAGTTAATAATTGACAAATCCCTGATGTTCCCGAACCAATTTTTTTTTTTCTTTTTACAAGCAAGAGCTAATTAAAGGTTTTGTACTGCAGGTGATATATTTCGAAGGATAAAAGGTACTCGACCTTAGGGTTCATAAAGACAGAGTTAATGAGGATACGAGGAATGACGAAAGAAAGGGAAGGGTGGCTTGAATGTAAAATGACCAAATGAGGGTGGGGGTTATGCAGGTAAATATGGGAGAGGGGAAGTTCCTATAGGAGGTGGAGGCATGCAGTAGGCACCCGTGTGGAAGAGAGAATGGAGGAGAAGGATGCTTGCCCTGTACGGGATGAAACACAGAACGTATATATTGGGTCAAGTCTATTAGAAAACCCACAACCCTCTCTATATACTAGTATACTGTTCTATACCCACCACCATTATTGCTCTCTTCTATTGAATTTCTGGGAGCTAGGGACCCTTCATGCAGAGGGCATGGGACCCTACAATGGGGCATGGACACCTTGTTGTTGTTTTATATTCTGGAGCTTTATTTTTGTTTCAGAGGGGGAGGAAGAATTGTATTAAAGGAACCCCCATGATCTTTCTGTAAGTGCGGGCCTAAGGTTTTCAGAGAAAGCTAGAGAGATAAGAGATGAGGGAGGGAGAGAGTACTACTGTGTAAAAGAGTCGGTGAATTGATCTGGGACGACGAAGACGTCAGTGAGTGAGAGATGTGACGGGTTTCTGGGGGTTGGGTTTGTATTAAAGGCAAAAAAAAAAGAGCAGTAGCTGCCACATTTGAGGTAGCTAGCTAGCTAAGAGGAGGCCGACGACACGGAATGATTTGCTGGATCTCTGGTCATCGTTTTGGTTGCACAAGGCAAGTCTCTTAGGTTTTACAATGGACTTCTTTGGTCATGCTTGCTTTCCCTGCTTGCTTTGGTTCAAAGGTGTTGTCGGATACTTTAGAGCGTTTCTGATAATTGAGATAGATGATGTTTTTTGCTAAAAAGAAAAAACGTTTATCTTGTTAATTATTAGATCTTGCATGTTATTAGAACAAATGCATGAAATACATTTTGCTAAACATTTTCAATACTCAATATTTACTAGTGGTTTTATGTAGAGGAAGATTAAATAGTTAAAAGCGTATTTCAAAGATTAAATACATCTAATTCGCCAAAAAAAAGATTAAATACATCTAGTTTTGTTACCCATTCTCTCCCCCAAAGCCTCCAAAAACCCTAAGCCTCCATTTCTTCCAAAACACTCGTCTGGCGGTGACGGGATATGTGATGGCCTTTGGCCTCGTTAGTCTTGGGAGTGTGCCGAATGGGTATCTTATTTTAATTTCAATCACGGAATAAGTCTGATCTAAGCAAGGTTAAGGGGTTTCAAGCTTTCATGGTTATTTATTTTTTATTTTTTTCTTTTGGTTTATGAGCAAGGAGGTACCGGCACAAGCAAAGGTGACTCGGCTAGATCTCGCTATCGGCATCAATGGTGAGATTCGTTTTTTTGGCGCAGATTTTTGGGGTGATTTCTGTTTGGAGCTCGACGACTTCCCGTTGTCGTTGAATCAAGGATCTATGTTGGTGCGTGTTGCTGAGGGAGAGGGAGTAGTCCCATGGTTGTGGGTTTGAAGGTGGTGGGTTGCAATGTGGAGGGGTTAGGGATGGCAATGGGTAGGGTAGGGTACGGGGATCAAAATACCGTACCCATACCTTTTTACATTTTTCATCCCCGTACCCGTCCCCGTACCCGTAATTAGATAATGGAGATTCCCCGTACCCGTACCCTTTGGGGATTACGTTTCCATACCCGTACCCGTACCCGTTAACAATTATGTATTAAATTTAAATTTTTTTTTTTAAATACGAAATACAATTATATAAAAGTATGAAATTAAAATCAAATACCAAAATAAATAAGTTTCATACTTCAATCCAATAAAAATAAATACAAGTCTTGGTTAAAACATAACAATACCGGTAAATTTCATTAAGAGAATAAAAATATATAATAAAAAGGAAGGTCCATTAAATGTTTATTAAGAGAATTACAAATTTTTTTACATAAATATTTATTTATAAATTATATATAAATATATATAATAATAAATTATATAATTATATATAATAATATTTTCATCCTTAATGGGTGGGGATGGGGACGAATATCAAAATACCATACCCGCCCCGTACCAAATTTAAGAATCCGAATACTAAGGATCCCCATCCCCGTTACCCGTTTATACCCGTATATCTTCCCCGTTAGGGTCGAATACCCGTGGGTACCCTACCCGCTGGGGATTATTGCCATCCCTAGGAGGGGTCGGTGACGGAGTTCCGGTTGTGGTTGGGATCCGACAACGGCGGTAGCGGCAGCATGACGGTGTTGCTCGTGGTGAGATGGTTGCTAGTGGCGACTACAGACTTGGGCCGAGATCATGGGTCGGACTTGTTTGACCTGGCTTCATTGGTTTGCTCTGGTTCTAATGTCTTAGGCCTAGGGTTTTTACTCTGGGTCCAAGATGGTTATCTCTTTTGGGCCTCTAAGGTTTTAAATTAGTTTTTTTTTGGCTAGTTTATCTCCAATAATTTTCCTATGTAGGTTTCTATGAACTCTAGATAGGTTTTGTGCCTGCAGATTATGATGTTTCTTTTACATCTAGATAATGGACATTCTTGTCGTACCGCAATTGAGCGTCTTGGTAACAAAAGTTTTCATACAAATTATCTCTATGTAGGGCTAGATTATAGCTTGCTAGGCTCATCGTCGATGAGTGACAATGTACAATGTAATGATATGTAAATCACCTTAATTCGTTAGAGTATGTATCAGTGTCATTTTGACTGTCACTATTAATACAATGGATTATATACCCGCATTTGCTTAAAAAAAAAAAACTAGGAGATAATAATTTTTAGTGCCTTCGACATAATCTTTACAAGCTGTTCATCTTAAAGCATGCATGCATTGTGGTTTCTATGTAAATAATGTTATGTGATAGGATTAACACAGCTTTCCTACACTCGGAAGTTAATAAAAGAACAACGAAACCTATATAGTTTTCGTATTCCAAGTTACGAACTCATATCTTAACCATTTAACCTTGTTTAAACTAGCCAATATTAGCTAACTTTTTCTGGTTTATAAGTAGAAATTATGAAGGAAACGTACAAAGCAGAGAAGCTTGAAGCTAAATTAATGGGAGGCGCGCTCTTGCGAGAAAGAAGCTACGTACGCTTTTAATATGTTGGGCCTTTATAATAAGTTTAGGGGATAATGATACGGCCTACTTGAAACAGTTGTAGGACTGTTGAGTACCTAAGAAGGGGTAGTCCCTGGCAGGAAGCAACCATTTACTTGTTTTGTATATGCATGATTACAGTATACTGTACAAGCTAGCTAGCTGGAAAGGGACGCTTCACTGAGCCTGCTAGTATTAGGATCCATTCCCAATCTCAAAATCGATCACGAAACCAGGATTGATGATAGCTTAGCTTCTTTGCACTTCTCTGTATAACAAATTCGATCGATCCTATATTTGCATGAATATCATGATGATTATGAAAGATATGCAGTGATCCATTTACTAACTACTTAGCAGTTCAGAAAGCTAGCGAGGACAGCACTCATCATCAAGCTTCTACCTTGCGGGTTTATTTAGTACATGGGAGAGTACTTGTACTAGGACTCACTAGTCACTACTCGATCAGTAGTCAGTTCTTATATTAGACATGCGCACAGTGCTCTTATCAGCAGCAATATTCATTATTAATCACTTCACCGAAGTTTTAAATTCTTCATAGCAACCCTGTGGTTTTCAAATAGTAAATGTGATCTCAGATTTCGATCCAGTTGGCCGGTGCAAGCATAAGATATGCTATCTTTAAATTTCAGTTGGCCGCCCAGACAGATCCTATACATGATGACAAGTACTGTAGAGCTTGGAAAATGGAAAACTAACGTGAGCTTTCTGAGTTCTAACTTCTACCCAGTAATGTCAATAACCTAAATTGCAGACAAATATGTATTGATTGTCCGTCTTTCAGGGTCAATGGCAGATTAGCATGCAGTACGTATTACTATCTAGAGCGCTCTACTATGTACTGGACAATGCTACAATATCTCATATATACATGTAGGGTTCCAAATGGTTTACACATTTTAGATTTTTAGGTTGCTTAAATCCTGCAAATTCTCCTTGAGTATTTGGTTTCTGCAAGGCCAAATGGCTCGAGGAGGCTAGGGTAATAAGCATGTACTTTTATGCAGCATGGAAATTGAAATGGTCACTGTCTATCAACTAAAGCCTCTTCTTTTTCTGAGATGTTTTTGTACTCTCAACGTACTAGCACAGTAGCACCACTCTGATTGTAGTGGCCGGCATGGCAGCTATTTGAGGTTCCGACCTATCATTATCACGCATGTTATCTGGAACGGGCTTCCAAAATCTAAGCAGCCAGCCATTGATGAATCTGAGGTTGTCGATTAGCTTGTGAACAATAGATGATACTCATATACATATATATAAGATTTTTCTCAGTTACGGATGTCCGCACCAATGGTTTGATGCGGATTTTCATTTTTTCACCACTTTTCGATCGAATTTCCTCATCTCCACCGTCTAGTATCTAAATAATATTATGTAGATCATCTCTACAAAATTTCAGCCAATTTGGTAATCGTTAAGACCCTCAAACTCGAAAAACAAATGGACGGACTGAATTCTGTCCGGTTCATGTTTATACCAGAAAAACACAATTTTGAGGGCCTTAACGATTACCGAATTGGCTGAAATTTTGCAGAGATGATCTACACAATATTATCTAGATACTAGACGGTGAAGATGAGAAAATTCGATCAAAAAGTGGTGTAAAAATGAAAATCCGCACCAAAACCATTGGTGCGGACGTCCGCAGCTGAGACGGACTATGATCCTTCCAATGATGGATCCTTTTTTTGTTCATTTTTAGGGATAGGATATTTGATAAACTTTCCGATCACTAAATCACATTTTCATCGTTCAGTTTGTAGGTGTATATGAGTAGATCACTTCAGCAAATTTTCAGAAAATTTCGTGATCGTTAAATTATCCAAATGTTTGATTTATTTTTAATGATCTTGAACGGTGTAGGTTTGACATAAGTGTTAAGTTTTTGTTTTAATCTTAGCCATCAAAGCCCATTAAAAAACAGATCTAATGGTGTGGGCTTATCCCTAAAAGTGACAAAAAAAATAGGGATATCCCTCATTGGAAGGGTCCTGATATATATATATATATATACACACACACACACACACAATGCTGATCAGGTGCGGACAACGTTCGCACCAAAACTCCGCACCAAAGTTTTGGTGCGGATTTCCATTTTTGCACCATTCCCGATCGAATTTCCTTAAACTTCATTCTAGACATATCTAGATCATCTTGTGTAGATCATCTCTGCAAAATTTCAGCCAATTTGGTGATCGTTAAGGCCCTCAAACTCGAAAAACAAATGGACGGACTGAATTCTGTCCGGTTG
>NC_020494.1:5469658-5525413 GCF_000184155.1 Fragaria vesca subsp. vesca
TGTCCGGTTGTGTTCATACCAGAAAAACTCGAGTTTGAGGGTCTTAACGATCACCAAATTGGCTGAAATTTTGCAGAGATGATCTACAAAAGATGATCTAGATATGTCTAGAAGGAAGTTTGAGGAAATTTGATCGGAAAGTGGTGCAAAAATAGAAATCCGCATCAAAACTTTGGTACGGACGTCCGCACCTGATCAGCATTATATTTTCTTCGATCCAGAGCTCTCTCAGCTTTCCCAAAGGGAGCTCAAGAGAGACCCGTCCTTATCAGTACTAACGATACTTGTTCGTGTTCCGTTAACTTATGTAACTTGGCCAAGAATATAAAAGCGCAATATCGATTGTGCTACACGGCTACACTGCATGCAGTTGCCTAAAATCTACAATCTGGAAGGGTTTTTCCCTTGGTTAATTCTGGCACCTGAACTGATCGAGTGAGCTAGTCGGTAATAAACCAGGGTCTCAAGTCTATGAATCTACAAGCAGTATACCTGCACTGATGCACATCATGTAGAGTAGTTGAGTAAGGAAGCTATCACTAGCTAGTACGTACTGTAGTGACGAATCATGTATAAGTAATTATCTTCTCTATGTGTGGCTAGCTAGCTATATTCGATCGTTTGATATTGTCATGAATCGTTTGAAGTAGTTTATTCGTCATCGTCATCGTCATCATCATCATCATGAGAAACTTTATAACTATATCAAATTATCATTTGTTTGACTTGTGGCCAGTGCTTCATTGTTACATTATCCTAACCTAATTATATTTTAGTTTTGAATCATGAGTTCCGTTGCTTTGAGCTTGAAATCCTATCTTTTAGACATATATCATTCTAACAATAATGTTGTAAGTGATCGAGTTATGTCAGCAAAACCGATCGAGCAAACAATCTGTCCCAGAAAACTAATCGCCTCATAGAAAAAAAAAAAAAATCAAAGCCCAGACCCTAAATGAAAGGGCAAAGCTAGCTATCTCGATCTAAATCCATATTGTCCTCACTACTCACTAGCTACTCAAAGAAGAGCAGTTGTCACCCAAACTCCACCGCAATTAATTGCCCATGGTTGAAGGAAGAGAGCTAGAGGCTATTAGCTGCAATTGAATGGTTAACCGATTAAGAACAATGAAACTATGATTATTTAGAACTTAGAAGAGATCAAGTAGGGAGAGATTAAGGAAATGAAGACTAACCTTAGCAACCCAGAGGAGCTTGAGGCCACCGGCGGCTGTCGGCGGAGAGAAAAGATCGAATGGGCGACTGATCTCTATTGCGCCTATTTATTTATTTATTTTTATTTTTATTAAGTGAAAAAAGATGACGTGGCGTGTCGTAAACAGACGGGTCAGGCCAGTCAACGTGTCCAAAACGTGTCAGAAAAGTCAACTTTTTCAGACACGCCAAACACGTTTTTTGCCATGTCAGGAGTGTCGGAGCCGACACTCCCGACACTCTACCCATGTGGAGTGTTCATGCAACATAGATTCAACATTTCTCACAACTATAGGCATGAAGTAAAAAAAAATCTAATAAAGATCAGGTGAACAACAATAACATCTATAAAAAATTACTTAAATTTTGACAGATTAAGAGGTTAACAATCATGATTTTCTTCTTTTTTTATTTTGTGCCTATAGTTGTGAGAAATGTTGAATGCAACAGAAGATAAACCATTCATATGGTGTGTTTTTTTGTCCAAAATAATTTAGATCGCTTCTTTTCCCAATGAAGAATAAATCAGACAAAGGAAACAAAAATGTAGAAGTTTGAGATCTTAAAATGCAAAAGCAATTGGTTTGTCAGATCCTTAAACTTGGACACCACAGCTTCGCAAGTTTTTTTCATAAGATCTTTCAAATTCCGCAAATCATTGCACAATCAAACACGAGGAATGGTGTGACGGAATTTGAGATTCCAAGTTGTATCACGGCTTCACGAATGTGGTTGACACATCTCATCATGCATTTGACTTTGATTTTCATATCCTCCACGCTTTCAGGTTAAATTTCATTTTTCCACTTCAGTATCCATGTTTCGTGCCTTGAAGATCGGGTGGAGAAGACGACGATGTTAAGGTTTGGGCATGGTAATTGACAAAATGAGATTAAATGGAAAAATTGAGAAGCATATATACCCAATGGGCTTCTTAGATGTGTTGTGTGGAAAAATCTAAGTTTTTTTTTTTTTTTCCATTTTAATACCATTAACACAACGAATGTTCCTTAATACCGTTGTCTAAATAAATTCAAGTTATCAGGAATGACTCTGGTTTTGTTGTATGATCAGTGTTGTCTGTTTGACATATTTGTAGCAGTGATTCCCAGAAACATCATATATAAGGAAAAAGAATTTCTTTTATTTAAAGTTTTATGTTGTCGGTGTATATTTTTTTATGTTTTAAAATCCAACAAAAATAAGGACTTCCCAATTTCTTAGGATTGTTTCTCCCGTTTGGATTCTTATCTTGTAGAATTAGCAATTTTCACGGGACAATGATCGTGGAATTTGAAAGCTTAAATTCCCGACTTGAATTTCTCACAAAATAAGTGTCATTTGTCAATCCTCTTAACTAAGGTTAGTTTAAATACAAATTCTTGTGATTTTAAAACTCCACATCATGAAATCTAACCAATTGAATTCTCAATTAATGAAATTTAAATTCATAGAATTCTCATGATTTTGAAATTTCTATGGAAGTTGAAATTATTTTATCCAAACACAACGTAAGAGATTGCAAGTATGAAGAGGCCATGAAACACATTTGACTAAGCAAACATAAATAAGAGAAGTTCTAGATTGTTCGACGTAAATAAAAGTCTTAAGAAAGAAATAGTCAAACTTAGCCATTAAAACGTAACGCATATAATCGAGTAAAAGTAGTGACAAGTATTAAAATTGTGATTTGTGAAATGAATTCATTGGGACCTAGTGTAAAATGTATCTCAATCAACCAAAAAATATTTTCATGGTGTCAAACACAAATTCAAAACAAAATAGCACATAATAATGTAGCATTATGTGATTTCCAAAATCAATCGGGGGTAACATCATGTTTGGTGGCATGGGAACACCCCCTTTGTTCTCTTTGCCAAATAGTCCTCCAGCAAACACAAAATTAAATAAACCACCTGCCCTACCGCTCTAGGGATCTCTTCCCTACTTACCCTACACCCTAAGGCTCCCTTAAAACAAATTCCACTGTCCCCTTAATCCCTCCCAACACTCTGATTAACGATTAATCTAAAGATAGTTCCAAACCCACTAAACCCTTATTAAACTCTTAATCGCAGTTAAGACCCCCCGAGTTTTAGACCCGAATCATTCGGACACGGCTTACGTGGCACTCTAGGGTGAAACCTCAGCTGCCCCCTCCCCTAAATTAACTTGACTCACTCACTCAGACGCCGCGGCTCTCTCTCTCTCTCTCTCTCTCTCCTCCCTCCTCCTCCTCTCTCTCTCTCTCTCATCACTACCACCACCGGTTCCCTCTTTCTCGCCCTCGAAACTCCCCCGAATTTACGCAGCTCAACCAGATCGCGGCGGAGACATGAGCGGCGGCGGCGGCACCACGACGACGACGTCGTTTCGGACCATCCTCGAGAAGCCGCTCAACCAGCTCACCGAGGATGACATTTCTCAGCTCACCCGAGAAGACTGCCGCAACTACCTCAAAGAAAAAGGTGCGCATCCTTTTCTCTACTTTCGCAATTTCCGATTTTGCCCCTCCCCTAAACAACCGCCATGCTTTCCGGCGCCGGAAATTTGGCTCTATTTTTTGTTTCTGATTTTTCGGTGGATTAAAGAAATGTAACACGTGTCGGTACAGGAATGCGGAGGCCTTCGTGGAACAAATCGCAGGCGATCCAGCAGGTTATTTCACTCAAGGCGCTGCTAGAGCCCAACGACGAATCCAGCGCCGGAGTTCTCCGAAAAATCGTTGGTCCGCCTCATGGCGGTCCGCCTCACGGCGCCGCCCCTCGGGTAATTCCTTTTTACTTGCCGAGTTAAAAATTCTTATTCTTTTTACAGTCTTTTCGTCTGTGGCGGTTGTTTGACTCTGGAATTTTACTGCGCAGGCGGCTTCGAATTCGACCGATTCAGCTAAGGAGGCCAGTGCCGATGTGCAGGGTTCCAAGTCCGCTGAAGAACCGGTGCCGCAGCAGAAGAAAGAACCGCAAAAACCGGTTCGGCAGGACCGGCCGGCCGAACCGGCTGTGAAAGTAGTTACTCCCAGGTTTGACTTCTCCACCGGAATCTTTTGATAGCTAATAGTCTGGCATTGCTTTGAATTTACTGTTTTTTGTAGTTTGATTGCAAGTTAAGTTCAATGTGGTGTGGTAAATTACTATAATTTAGCTTTGTTGAAACTAGTCTAGAGTATGTTTGAGTCTAAAGTAAATACTTTTGCCGGAGTAGAGTTAGTTGTAAATGGTAAGTAGTGGAATTTGGGATGCGGATTCTTGTGGCAGTGGATTTACTAATTGAGCTTATGTAAAACTAGTAGGTAAGTTAAGGAATTCGGATACAGATTCTTGTGGCAGTGAATTTTGCTAATTGAGCTTATGTAAAACTAGTAGGTAGGTCTGCCCTCGTAGTGATTTTGTTCTCATTCGAGAGTCTTTTGACTGAGTCTAATATGATTACTTTTGGTGAATGTAAACTTAATGGAGGAAATTTAGATGTGGTTTATTGTTTGAATGCCAAGCTTAAATAGGTGTCAAAGGAGGCCCACATCATAAAGGTGGCACCAAGTTTACAATTTTTAAAGCCCGGAGGGATTCTTTTTCATCTTGTGCTTATCTTGTCTTGAGGGGTCATGCATTGTTGACATGTATGGTACTGTTCTGAGAATTAAACCTTGAGCCCCTTTCTAACTTCTTCAACTCATTCAAATGTTGCTGTTTTTTTTTCATGGAAATATTGTGGGAAACATATGAATTTATGTGTCCTATATGGGTGACAAGTTTCAGGCCACTTTCGTGCAATCAATCTTCTTGTGATATTTTATTATTAAGTCTAAGTCTAAAGAGAAGCATATAATATTGTGGCAGCAAAAATCAGTGCACAACCGATGCATCAGTTAGGCAAATGACAATTTTCTACTGCGGCAAGGTGAATGTGTATGATGGAGTGCCACCAGATAAGGTAAATCAAGTTTCCTCTCAGCCTGGATACTGGCGATAAGCTTTGCAATGCAGTAATCTATGGATTTGCAGGCACGAACAATAATGCACTTTGCAGCAAGGCCGAACCATTTGCCTCTGGACAATCAATATAGTGGAACTGCAGCAGCTAGGTCCTTGCGATGCCAATTTCAGAATGCAGGTGACAAAGATGCCCCTTTCCCACCTAATGCCACAATCCCTCTAGCAATGCAACCAGGTATTTTCCATAAGGGTTTCCAAGCTTTGCCTTTAAAGATATTTGGGTGATTGAAGTTGGCTGTACTTGACACTTAAACCAAAATTGCATTTAGTGAAATGGAATAAAATCTGAGTAGCTCTATGCATTGCCTCATTTTTTTCTTCAATTACTATGCGCTCTTTACTTTTCTATTAGAAAAATGTTTTCTGGTTGTCTTAAAATGATAAAAAAATGGCTTTACTTATTATAGGAAGATTGTTTCATAACATAGGCTTGCTTATTTCGTTCATATTGTTGCATAACTTAAGTAAAATATGCAGACTGTGAAACAAACAAGTTAAGTAAAATATGCAGACTGAAACAAACAAGTTCTCTATGTTTGATTTCCTTGAACCTCTTTTCCATAACAATAAAATAGCCACAAAGTTCCATAGAGCCTTATGTTTATCAATCATAAATCAATTTGGAGTCACAGACAAACGATTGTTATCTTACCAAAAAAAGAATAAGGTATTTCCTTGTCATAGTTTTGGAGTTTAAAGGCTTTGACAATCGACAGTTAGAATAACTGTTTATGAGAAATGGTTGATAGTGAGATAGTGGACTCTGGATAAATGGTAACTGGGGTTTTCATTGGACTCTTCAGATAGGATTGCGGACTATACTCAGCTGTACTGGGATAAAGGGAACAACACTCGTGATCCTGGTAAGCTCTAGTTCTTGTACCTTGGCAGAATACATGTAGTAGTCTGCAGAACTGTATCTACTATTTGGGAGAAAGAAAAATGCATCTCTTGTTTTGGAAATATAATGGTTGTTTTATTGTCTAAGGATGGATGAACATCACAATATAATAACTGAAAGGGCTGACATCTCAAATAGATAATAACCCATCATTAGTTTCACACAAGGGGTGGAATCTGTTCACATGAAATGAATTCTTTTAAAGAGCTGTTCACACAATTTTCCTTAATTTTTTTTGTGTTTCCCTACTGTTGAGAGGTGTTACTCTTGGGAGTAAGTAGAAATAACTCATTGTATAAAGCTGTAAAGTAAAACATAGCTAGGAAAGCCTCGGTGATAATGCTACCGTAAGTTTGGTATTGTATTGATTAGAAGTTTTTTGATAGAATTCAAGCACTTACCCTAGCACTAGTTGTTTCATTGTTTGCATCTGCAACTCCAACTGCCTGCTTGTGATCAATCGTACCCTCACCACGTGTACTGCACTTAGAATTATTTTTCACTGTCAGGTAAATCCTTTGCTTCCCTTTTGCTCAAGTCACAGGCATGAGTCGATACCATTACTATCTATAGAAAGATATCGGGTGTGAATCTATAGGTTTATCTATTTGTGTGTATATATATATATATATATAAATACAGATGCATGATACAGCAAGCATGCCCCTTGTTTTGTAAAGTAAAAAAAAAAAAAAAAATGACTCTCGATTCCGATTACTCAGACCAAAAAAGGAAAAAAGTCACAGGAATTACCATTACATCTACTCTGTTTTGACCCACTCCACACAGTCCTTATGTTTGTAGGGAGAGATTCCATTGAAGTGCATGTAATCATGTTATACAAGTTATACTTAAACAAGTTGATCTGTAAATACTTCTGATTAGCCTTTTGAAGTAGAGATAGCACGAGCCCCTTTTCATGCATATGATTTTGATGGAAAGCTCTCAGGAGTCTTTATTAATTGATGGAATATTTATTTACTCAGTAATTCTTATAATGCAGAGGGTCAGGCAAGTAGAAAAGTCTCGTTGCAGAGATACCGTGAAAAGCGAAAAGACAGGTACTTCTGGTAGAAGCTATTGATTACTACCAGTATATTGTATATTACAATTAAATTCCTTTGATCTCAACCCATTTATTTTCTCCTTTTTCATTGCTCATGTTCCTATAAGGGAACGAGTAAAGATTAAGAAAAATATGGGACCAACTTCTACCTTGGAGGTTTATTTGAATCAACAACTCAGGAGACACCCCTCAAATGGAGATTCAAGTAGGAGTAGCACAGGCTCTCCGCCCCAGCAACCTGGGCTGCTTCAAGTAGCTGACAATCAGATTCGCTGTCTTCCTGTTGACCTAAATGAAAATGGTAAGTCGAACAAATATTTTTGTCTTAGAATAGTTAAGTTTCTAGTTTCTCCAACCAACAAGAAAATACAATTTTATCTAAGATTGGATGTCACAATCACAAACTGATCATCTTATGCAGAGATCTTGGACTGCTGAACACTTCATTAGGTCACAAAGAGTTGGAAATTGAGTAAAGGATATGTTGTCTTGACTTAGCACCCGAAACACCTGATAGGAAGGAAGAGAAGAAACTAGTTAAATTGCCTCCAAGAGACCCACCTTGTGTGATTTGAGATCCTCCATGACCATGAAGTTTTCTCACTGACTTTTGCCTATCAGGAGGAGAGTTCTCTTTTTGAAATGGTATGACCGATCAGTTTTGTAATTTGTAGGATCATGTTTTCATCCTTAGCTCAATGTTGGATGTTTCTAGGGTTGAGATGCAGAGCTGCACTCGACCATCTTCCTCGTTTTACCTAGTTATGTATAAAGTCTATGCGGTACCAATCTCTGTTTTAAGAGAAATCTATTGTACATGTTGAAGGGAAGTACCTCCTTCAACGTTTTGTAGCTACGGAGCAGTGTGTCATGTAATGTATTGTGCGTTTGTTTATGTGGCCAACGGAAGTTGGCAAAAACGAGTTTCACCTAGTTCAATTGATGTAGCTATATGAACTGTTCTGTTTTCTAGAGTACTCTACAGTTGTTAGGATTGATGTTTCGTTTACCCTTCATACCCACTTAAGGTTATCTAGGTCGTAGTGTCTAATAAAAGAACTTCTGTTCTGGCTCATGTAACCCTTTCTGCCCCTAATTTAGATTTCAAATAGGCACATACTGGAATTATATAATACAAACAGCAGAAGGGAAGTTTTGACAAAATTTGCCAAAGAATGATATCCACGAGAAACAAAAGGAAGCTAAACCATACAAGTGGCACAATGTGACAATGGCGTAGAAAACGTAGTGTACAAAAAATCAAGTGCAAACTGACACTTTCTTCTCTTATATAATCTGTGATATCCATGGAAAATCCGATGCTGAATAATTGAGTCAACCATGGCTATGGAGGTGATTTCTTCAAACTATTACTATTGCTTTATTATTTTGTGATATACAGAATAACGAGTTGGTTTTCACTATGATTGATTAAATGGAAGCAGGCATGGTACATGGATGAGAGCGATGCAGACCCAAGGCTTCCTCACCATTTGTGCCCCAAAGAGTCTGTTCCTTTGGAACATTTGGCTGGTTATTTTCTACACCTCTCTCTTTACATTAAGCAAAATATTTAACTCTCCTCTTGAATCAGTATTGTTTGTGTTAAGTACTTACTAAACAAGGTTGGTGGTTGTGTTGCAGAGCTGGGTGTGCTCTACTGGCACTTGAACCCCCAGGACTATGAGAACGATGAAAAACTTCGCCAGATTAGAGAAACTAGGGGTTACAATTACATGGTATTTATCATACTTTTCAGTTCTGAGTATTTGAGAAACTTTGTTTTTTTTTTTGTAGAAACTTTTTGTTTTTTCTAATATAGTGTTGTGTTATTAAATAGGATTTGCTTGACATATGCCCTGAGAAATTGGACAACTATGAGGAGAAGCTGAAGAACTTCTACACAGAGCACATTCATGGTGATGAAGAGATACGTTACTGTTTAGAAGGATGTGGATACTTTGATGTCCGAGATAAGGATGACCGGTGGATTAGAATCTGGATTAAGGCCGGCGATCTTATCATTTTACCTGCCGGAATTTACCACAGGTTCACTCTAGATACCAGCAACTATATAAAGGTAAGATTTTACTGTGCTGAAATTTGTTCACTGAATGATGTTACATGGTCACAATATCCTAATGGTTCGAAGCAAGTGTAATCTGAATCGAGAGCAGAAGTAACAAATGATACATAATCACATCAAAGGTGTTTAGATCATAGATCATAAGATGAACGATTTGTATAGGTTGAATGCAAATGTAGGCTCAACATGGCGGTATGGATTAACCTTGAGCGAGAGAGCTTATACTATGTTAGACAAACACCAAAGCGAAAAAAACTTAATCAAACTATAAGAACATGGAGATTTCGGAATGTTTGAGTGATCTGATTGATTCATTCGTTGGTAACTTGGTATCATGCAGTTGATGAGGTTGTTTGTGGGAGAGCCTGTGTGGACTGCTTACAATCGACCACAGGAAGAACATCCAGCCAGAAAGGAGTACATTGAGAGCTTCACTAAGAAAGTTGGAGTGGCATTGGAAGCTCATTGAAAGGCTTCTTATACTGTTCTTGGTATTATGATGGAAGCTATACATATGCACCTTTGTAGTTCTCTCGGATCTTTCGACAATATTGGATGTAATAAATGAAAATCTCATGACCCTTTGCTAGTAGTATCATACGTTGTCTTGCTCTTTCGTTTTTCGATCTTTTACTTCATCTTTTCTACAAAGAGGTTTTTGGCCAAGGTCGGAATATGACCCCAGTTGTGCCAGTTGCCTTCGTCTCTAAACAAGAAGAACAAATTTGTGAAACATAGAGCTTCACCTGTCACAATGGGATTCACACTTTAGCCTCAAACTATTTATTTATTTATTTTTTCTTTTAGAAGAAACAAATGGTCTAAATTATTGAATGGTCTAAACTAGCAATATGGACTTCCATATAAAGTTATAAACAAATGTTAACCGGTATTATCAGGGATTTGACAACCTCAGACAGCATGAAAGGGCAGGGAAGAACTAAGATTAGCCATACAATCAGCAACAAATAATATTCCTTCCACACCGCTTAGTTTCTACCCTTGACCAACCTAGCAGCAGATACTGGAAAACAATTATATTGAACTGACTAAAATGACACTATGAACTTAAAATTTTTTTTTGTTAGAAAAAAGAATTAGAATTCAACAATGAAGAACCAACTTTGTTTTGAAATGTTTGTCGTAAAATAAAACTCAATTTTGAAGTACCGATATACCCTTACCTAAATAACTAACTCCAAACTATATCAAAAGATATCAGACCTCATCTTTAACTTGACACAAAATGTTTCTTTAATTAAGATCACACGATATTTTTAAATATTTTCTACGTCTTAAAGATTAAATTCATAGAGGAGCGTTGTATAAACATATCTCTTTACCCATCAAAACTTACACATGTTATAAACTAGTGACATCAATCCAAACCACCATCTTGTTTCCACCACATAACGGCTGCAAGTGAATTACTTAGTAGATTCAATTAACCTGGACATGGCACAAAATGGCTGAATCCGGAAACACATGACGGGCGTTTTCGTCTTTTGACATCTCCAAACTTTCATCTATAAGAAGAGGCCTGGAACACGCGTAGGCTCAAAGCCAATACAGATTATCTGTTTTGTCTTCCAGGGATCGACTGCAGAGGCAAAACACAAACACAAAAGCAGCCATGGTTGCCACCCACAAGGTAAAGCCTCCCCTATTTCGATTTTGGGTTCCCCTGAAGATTGAAAGTCTCAGTCTTTTTGACGGGGAACAGAGCAGAAGTTTTATGTCTTGGTTGATTGATTGATTTGTTTCCCCTTAAAAGATTGTTTATGATCATGTTGTTTTCCAATTGAGAAAGTTAGTTGTGGGTTATAGCTTGATTGTATATGTATGTTTATGGTTAGAATCTTCAAGCTGAATGCATGATTAGCAGCCTGTTGATTGTTATGTGCTTGTTCATTTCTTTTATGATTCTGCTGAACTGAACTAGTGAGGAAAAAGGTTCATTATTTGATTGGAACAAGGATTGAGCATACTCTATAGCATTAGACTGGTTTTTTCTTGTAGTTTAGAGTTGGAATCTCTTTCGTCATCTTGAGTTGGAATCTCTTCCATTGATTGTTATCTGATTGCTGAAGCGAAAGTGTTTTTCCTTATATATTTTGTATTATCTTGACGTATGCAGGACCCGAGAGAGGAAGTCATTCAAGCATGGTACATGGATGATAGTGATGAGGACCAGCGACTCCCCCATCATCGCGAACCCAAGGAATTTGTATCCCTGGACCAACTTGCTGGTGAGCATTTTTAGGAAACAAATGAGGTTATGTTGTGTTTAAGTAAAACCAATGAATTACTGAGGGTGTGACACCTCTTGATGATAGGTTACACTAATGTAGATTCATAGAGTAGACTATTAGATGAATCTATAACCAAATGATACTAGTTTATCTGTTTAAACTTTGGAGTGCTAATTATGTTAATTATGTTGACCTTCCAGAGCTTGGGGTTCTCAGCTGGCGTTTAGATGCTGATAACTATGAAACAGATGAGGAGTTGAAGAAGATTCGTGAAGACCGTGGTTACTCCTACATGGTTGGCCACACTAACTTGAGGCTTTTAATTTTAGTTTTTCTCAGTTGATGTGTAATCAACCTAAACTTGAAATGTAACCAGCATTTTTCTCAGTTCCTCTTTAGGATGGATCAAGTACTAATATGCAAATCTGCTATAACTATCTCTTCATATACATATGATTAACTTGATATTGGTATCTCCTTTGCTAGGACTTCTGTGAGGTTTGCCCTGAAAAGCTTCCAAATTATGAGGAGAAGATAAAGAACTTCTTTGAGGAACATCTTCATACTGATGAGGAAATCCGCTATGCTGTGGCAGGAAGTGGTAGGATTAATTATGCTTTATCCTGTTTTTTTGCCCCATATATATCTGCCTGTTCAGAGCAGTGATTTTAAACTTTCTTGTGAAGGTTATTTTGATGTCAGGGACCGTAACGAACGCTGGATTCGTGTATGGGTGAAAAAGGGGGGAATGATTGTTCTGCCTGCTGGAATCTATCACCGGTTTACTTTGGACACAAACAACTACATAAAGGTATTGGTTCAAAGCCAGCAAGATTTTTTTTTTCTCTCATCTATGAGTTAGTGAAGTTCTGATGATATGCCCTGTACACACTTGAAGACAACTTAAGCATTTATTCGTAGGATGATCTTAAATGTGTAGACCAATATGGAGATCTACATATCCTCTTCTACATTATCTTTCGTTTTTGACCAAGACACATAGTTTTCTTTTATCCTGTTATGCCTCCCTATTGAACAATTTTGTGAACTTCATGTTCATAAGTTCCCAGTAGGAGACTTGCAACATATGTCACCAAAGAGGTAGTGACACTGTTAAGTGACAAGCATTTGCACTTGCTAGTTAATTTATAGATTTGTTTACACAAGTGCACTACTTATAGTGTAGGCATGTGATGATTTTCTTTGCTTTGGACATGTTCATCTGTTTCTGCGGTATAGTGGCAATTGAAGTCGCCATAGTCAGTATCTTAAATTCAAGGGCAGACCGTCTAAAAAAATATGTTCGATATATGGCAGGCAATGCGGCTTTTCATTGGTGATCCAGTTTGGACTCCATTCAATCGCCCTCATGACCATCTTCCAGCAAGGTATGCTTTTGTGTCCCAACTTATGTGCAAGAGTGCAACCAGTCAATGATTTTGATACACTTTTGAGTCTCTTACATTGGGACCTTTCTTGCAGGAAGGAATACGTTAAAGCTTTCGTGGATAAAGAGGCTGGTGAACACGCAGTTGATGCTGCAGCCTGAAATCCGGCTTTTGCTTGCTCTATAAATAACGTATTTCTTTGGCTTTGATAAACATATGTCTGTATCATGTGGGATGTGCCTGGTGGCACCATAGTGTTGCCTATAATGTTTGTATTGTAGAAGTAATAAATTCCAAGCATGTTTCCTGTTGATCAACTGGATTCTTATATATGGATACCTAACTTTTAAAAAAATGAGCTATTGCGTAATTCCTCCTTGTGTGTAGGCTTTTGTGTTGTTTGAGGAGTGAGATATAAAAGGTAAAATGTAATGCAAAAACAAATTCATCGGAAAAAAAATACAAAGAATTGAAGAAATACACAAAAGCCTTGGCAACTGTTGCATATATATACTAGAATTGGCATGAAGGGAGAGGAAGGAATAGCTGGAAATCATCGGAACGGGAGGTCTAGGAAAGAATACTACCTTAAAGTTTCTTGATATCAAAGTATCAAGTAATCCTTTCCATGACCTCCCGCCCAAAATTTCCAGCAAATCTCTCTCTCCCTTTGTTCTGGTTACTTCATTTCTAGCCATCCTGGATACTTTATGAACTCCTTGTAAATGAAACTGATCTATCATTGTATCTATACTACTATTATGCAGAGGATTTGTGACAATGGGGACAGTCAAAGCAATTCAAACACACATTCTTTGTGACTCAATCTCAGTAGTCAGTCTGACTCTTGGTCTCTTAGACATGAAAATGACTTTCTTTCTCTCTTAAATATTGGAATCCAAATTCTGGGTATCTTTTATCATTCACGCTAGAGCTTCTTAACTCTCATGCTGAAGTAAAAAAGTGGTAACCATCAACATTATAGAGATACCTAGTTCAAATAACTGCTTGCGTTTATAATCTTAAATTCTTAATTATCCTGTGATAGCACACTTGCAGTAAGCCATAGAAGATTGAGACATTCTAGACCATTTGCTGCTTCTGTTTGCAAGTTTCATAAATACTCTAAGCAAGCGATCCAGATGCAGATCAATATTCAATAGAAACACAGTATTGAGCTAAGAAATGAAAGAGAAACATGGAGAATTTGAACAGAACATTTCTGGGCCAACAACAGCTTTCTCATTCATTTTCAAAATACCAATCCGATACAAATACATGTAAAGACATTAGTTCTTCTATTAGAGCTCGTCTTTATGAAAGGCAGGACAAGACTTCAGCTTGTAGCAGAAGGACGGATGCAGACTGCTTAAGTTCTGTTAACTGTAACAAATTAATGGATACAACAGCTAACTGGAATGACTCGGTTTCTTTGATTTATTGCTCCTCCTATCTTTTCTTGTTGTGATCGTAAGTTCCTTTTGATTAACTTCCCATAATTGTACGCATGATCTGCAAAGCATTGAATGGCACCTCCGAAAGAGAAGACAACCAATTCAGCCTAATCAACTTGGATCTGCATCTCTTAAGCTACACAGGCACAATGTACTCATTTCAAGGTTTAAATGATGTTTTCTAATTTAAAAAAAGAACAGACTTCCGAACCGTGTATACTAAAACGACAGATGAGTGGAGGGGCAAATCAAGTTGGAACAATGCCAGTGTTTTATCTCAATATAATCATCATGTGTGCTCAGCTACTTGTGAAATTGAACAAGTTGGAACAAAACACTTTTCTCAGTGATTGTGGTTATACGTGTATACATCTATCCAAAGCATACTTGTTTCGTGAACAAAACTACTTCCAGTATCTAGTTATACCCTAAACCCTCTACACAGAAGAGTACTACACATTTCTTATTTATTTTTGTGTTAAATATTTTCCTTCATGGGTTGGTGTTCTTTAGCCTTTTAAGGGTAAGGTTGGTGTTCGTTAGCCTTTAGGGGTAAGGTACGTATATGGATCAACAAGTGTGTATACAAAATGAATAAAAGGGTAAATCAAATTATGATGCTAACGCTTAAAGGTAATATCTTTCAGTTAAAAAGAGCAGAATTCTACAGACACAAAAGCAAAAGAGCAAAACAGAGGAGGAGCTCAGTTAACAACTTTTCAGATATCTGACATAGTTAACATTTAGCAAGCAGATGAAAGCAGTGTAGGAAAAAGGAAAGGATTGGGAGAGATTGCTGGAAAATGAGAGGTGTGGGTGGAATCGGAAAGGAAAGACTCCAATACCTTCCCTTTCCCAAAAACCACCCAACCCCACTACTTCCCACCTCCTCTCTCCCTTACCCTCTTCCTCGTTTGAAGTTTAAGGATCACCATTTTCACTTAGCATTAGACAAGTAGAAGAAGGAAGACGGGAAAGAGAAGAACTTGAGAAACCACTGGCATGGGAGGAATTGGAAAGAAGTTTGATGTCATAAACAAACAACCAATTCTTTCCAAACTTCCCATGACAGAAACTTCCTCATGGTCTCTATCTCATTCCCACTTCCTCTCTCAATCTCCCTCACCATCTGGAAAATAAGCCCTATTTATCAACTTGGAAAAGGGATTTGGAAGAAACTTCAAGGAAGCTGCAGGAGATGCTTTGCTTAAAATATGTGAACTATATCCTCATTGATATTCTCAACTACCCACCCACCCCACAACAAAGTCAAGTCCTCTGCCTCTTCCAAACTCTCCCATGAGCAACCATCATCCAGTCAACAGAACGGTAAAGACTCTTTTTTGTTTTACTCCAATCCTATTATTTCTTACTTTTTACTGTACCCCACTTAATTAACTTGTCATCCCTGCTCATCTTCATGTCAAAGTTTACCATTTTCCCTCACCCAGCGTATCAGGGGACGGACGTGAGTCTCGAAAGGTGTCACTGTGTTGTCAATACCGGAGGAAGTGGCTCAAGACAATAATGAAGTAGATAGAACAGGCGACAGCAAGCAATCCCACAAAGATGTGTTAAAGCTTCTGCCTCTGTTAGAGTGACAACTTGAAATTCGGATGGCTAATCTGAGGTTGGCTTCCTCATCCTTGCGCTGGCATGCTACTCCTCCACCTGAGGTTTTTCCTTACTTGCGTATGGATATTTTGGGTTTTTCATATTATAGGCATTCTTAATATGTTGTTTGTGAATGTTGGATGACATCTTGAGAGTAGATTTATTTATTTTTACTAAACTGAGAAGCATAGTCTTTTTCAGTTTGACTTTTCCTTTTTAGTTCTCTTCATTTTGAGAGACTTTCTACGTATGATTTTTGTTGGGGAAGGTTTTGGTTTGGTCCCCCTTCCTTTTTGTATTTGTTTTTTATATTTTTTCTTTAATATATATAAATGGAGGGACGGGCGGTGGATTCCCAGATGTGATGCCCCCATTTCTTTCAGGATTGTGGGAGGGCGCTTGTCACCTCAAATCGGCCGTTACAGAGAAGCTGATATAGCCTAATCCTCTATTTATTTATTAAAAAAAAAAAACTTGAAATTGGATGGCTTAAATTCGCTACAATGCAAATCCTCTACATATATACCTGTGAATTTGATGAAGACGTTCAAACTGAAACGTTCATCGCCGTGCATCCTTCCGAGTTATATAACAAGGATATCAGTACTATTAAGCAATCTCATTCGGTACATTAGCTCGCGGACTTTATCAACACTGAGCTTCCTCCATTAGCAAGAGAAAGAAACTGGTATCTTCTTGTGGAATACTCCGTCAATTCTCCTCTACATGACATACTGCATCCTAATTATGTTCTTAATCGATGTGTGTCTATTTGACGGATTTGTGATTATGTTTGAAACTAGTGACAGTTAGGAGAAAATATACTACATGTTTTATTTGTATAGATAGATGACTATACCACATTCTAAGTGATACTAGTCGATTGCCTTGCTTGATAATTTTTCATGGTGATTGCATTCTTGATTGGCTGCAGCGAAATCTTGATTGTCCCGGACCATTTGCCGGTCTTCTGTGCCACCGGAATTGCCCTCCAAAACTTATAGCTAGCTCTTTTCAGGCATCAGGATTGCTACATCATCCTATTGTTCCAAGTGGAGTTGAAAACGAAGTTGATGAGCGCTTGAACTATTATTTTGTGTATTAGTAATGTTTTGTGGATAAGAAAGACATAATGTGCTTGCGGTTATTATTGATGCTTCTTTTAAAGACCTCGAGATCCTGTTTGGCTAAAATGGTTATTCCCTTCAACTCTTCTAGGGAAAACTTACTCGAGCTTGGTTGTGTTGGTGTTTGGCTAAAATGGTTATGTTCCTTTTGCTAGCTTCAATTTTATTTTCACTACCCAAATGACTAAAATGCCCGATTTTTCTATCAAAATTACACTCATTCCCACTTATATTCTTCTTCTCTCTCACCGCCACGTATCTTCTTCTTCTTCTTCTTCTTCTTCACTCTCTCTCGAGTCCTACAACAATGTTGGAGAAGAATCCGACTTCAAAAGCCCGCGCCGGTTACCGTGTAGAAAGATGAGATCTAGAACGGAGCTCCGACACGATGGCGACATCGCCGCTGCCACTGCCTCTCGTCGCTCATCATCACCATCTACGAACCTGTCACATGCCGCGCTCGTCGGCCAGATCCACGTCCCCGTCAACGCCGTGTTCATCTCCGGCATGGAGCGCCGTCACAGATCTTGATGTTAGAGTAAGTCGTAGATCTAATTCGGTCGGGGTTCTTGTCAAATTGTATTTTTCCTTCTGAGATCATCAAATTGCTCTATGGTACTATTGAATGGGAAGCATTGCTTCTTATTGTGATAGAAGCATTTGTGACTTGATTTTGTGACAGGGATTCAGCTTTACTACATGCACTATTGGGACCGCAATGACCATAAAAATCACAGTTATGAATGTTGCCACAGCAGCTGTTGAAGTTGCCCTGGAGCACTCATCCACATCCTGAATTTTACTGAGCTGTCCGAGACACTTGTGACAACATAAACCTCATCATCATCAAAGTCGTAAGAAAGGAATAACGCCAATCCACCTATATCTGGATACTCTGTTCTTGTATCCTTGCCGACGAACACAGAACTTCTACAATACGGAAGAGTTCCGTTCCAGATAAAGCCCTGAAGTGGTAATTAAGGATCAATGCCGAAGCTCTGCCACAAGGTGACTTCTTCAAAGCTCAGAACAAGGTTTTCGAAATCCGCTGGTAGTCCAGTTGTGTGATTTATTGAAGATTTCAAGTTTTTTTTTAATTTTTTTATATAAAAAATAAATTACAAAGAAAAACCTCTCGGACATCCTAAATTATGAAAGTTTAAAAGGAATGCATTCTGAGCAGCTTGAAGATTTCAAGTTTTCAACCATGAGACGTCAGTTGATTTCCTTGATTTTTTTTTTTATTTTTTATTTTGTTGAACAACTTTTTCTCACACAATATTTTTCTTTCACTTCTGGAAGGTCCAACATAAGTCATTCAACAAGACGATACATTAGTCTTTCATCTTGAGAAGGAAGTTTACAGTTTAGCTTATAAAAGCTGCAAATAATCAAACATTTTTTTTATCACAAGCAGAATACGAAATAAGATTTGTCGACATACAAATGATGAGGCCTGATGAAGCATGAGATCTGTGCAACTAGTATCAACCATACCATAATAATACCTTCTTTTTTCCCCCATTTTCTTAATGATCCGCCTTTGAAAGCTAACACTAATATTGAAGCTCTATCGAGGTTCTGGCAAAGTAATAGTGACTACATTATTGGAATAAATGGTAACAGGATTTGAATTCCTACTTGTTGAAAAAGCAGGTTCTTTGGAGGGTGGAAGTGAGGTAGCTTCTTCAGCCTCGAGCATATGAATCACTAAAGACATTGTCGGTCGATCAGCTGGAGCTTCTTGAACACACAAAAGCCCGACATGGATGCACCTCAAAGCTTCATGAATCCGGCAAGTTTCCCTTACTGATGCGTCAATTACCTCCATTCCTCTACCTTCTTTCCATAATTGCCATATCTGATATTTACACATATAATAGAGTTAGTCTTGCATCCCGATTCAGCGTATGTTAAAAATTGTCCTAACTGATATGCAAAGCTTCAAATCACTAGAAAACACAATAAGAACTTCCCAAGTTTATTATCTTACCCATTGAGCTAGCGTTTGTGAATTTTCGCAAGAATAAAACAAAGCATTCTTCTTTCCGCTTACAATCTCCAACAATAGTACTCCAAAACTAAACACATCTAATTTCTCAGAAAAATGACCATATAGTGCATATTCAGGTGACATGTAGCCGCTGCAAGAATAGTACAAGAATGAGTATCAATAATGATGTTAAATATTTCAGTTATATAAATCACTAACTATATAGACTTACTATGTCCCAACGACCTTGTTGGTATTTGCTTCAATTTGATTTATATCAAAAATCCTCACCATTCCAAAGTCGGACACTTTGGGATTCATTGTTCCATCCAACAGAACATTACTTGCTTTCAAATCTCTATGGATGATTTTCAACCTAGAGTATTTGTGGATATATAGTACTCCTTGAGCAATACCTTGTATAATTCGAAACCGTGTACCCCAGTCCAACTTTGTCTTTTCAAAAGGATCTAAGGATGAAGCAGAATTAGCAGAATGTTGACTGCGTTAAAAACAAAAGTTGTACACAGGATAGGAAAAAAAAATAGCAAATTTGATGTCAAATTGTCAAAAGTGTTATCTTCAAAGTCATAAGCATACATACCAAACAAAAATTTGTCCAAACTTCGATTAGGCATGTACTCGTAGATCAATATCAGTTCATCTCCTTCCATACAGCAACCCATGAGACGAGCAAGGTTGGTATGCTGGAGTTTGGCTATAAGTTTCAACTCATTCATGAACTCATGATGCCCTTGCCCAGACTTCTTTGATAGCCTCTTTACGGCCACTTCTTGATTTCCCGGCAAAATTCCCTATAGTGGCAAAGAGAACCAAATCTCACCCTCAAAATTAAATAATCTGGAAGTAACTTGGGAAAGTACCAAAATGAAGAAGAATGTGCTTGCAGTCTTTCAGAGCATATTATAGAAGTGTCACCTTATAAACAGGGCCAAATCCTCCCTCTCCAAGTTTGTTGTCTTCAGAGAAGTTGTTTGTAGCAGCTAATATACTCATTAAACTGAAGAGTGGTAGTTCTGTATCATTCTTCCCACCTATATTCTCACTTACTGTTATTGCTATCCTCCCTGTTTCAGTTTTGCTGTTAGAATATTATTCGTAAGCGGATTACTAGAATCCATGTGCCTGCACATAAGGGATCGAGGAGTTATTGTAAGCAATCCAACTGCTGCAGAGACTATTGCAATTACAAGGGTCCGCTTCAAGGATTTAACAGAAACACCCTTTTTGCCTACAAAACAGGCAAAGATCTTATGGTTAACTATTAATAAAGTTAGCTCCAAGTTCTTGCAAATGCACGAGTTTAATTATAAGTTTACAGTATGCAAAAGATTTATCTTCACACATCCATGAAGAAAATAGCAAAAGTTGGACTATATACCTAATTCAGAGCCGTGAACACGTATATGAATATCATTTGCAGCAACAATTTTAGTCTCCACTAGATCCTGCAATTCGCCAAATCATGCCAAACATTTCCCAGTACTTCCTTCTGTCCCATTCACATGAGCATAAGATGTGCATGAACAGTTCCGCCGACACTCAGATTCACATTCCCTCGTACTCTTATTGTTTAACCGTTCAGAATGATCCGGCAGTTTCACGTTTTCAATCTTCGAAAAGTTGCCTTCTATGCCGTTACTACATGTCAACACATTCTCCCTAACACAGCCACCGGACCAGTCCCCCACCGAAGATCGGAAACTTCGCTTTAAAACCAATCAAACACTTGCAAGGTGATGACGAAAGGGAATCACCTCTACTACATGCACTATTTTGACCGCAACGAGCATAAAAATCACAGTTATCAGAAGGTAAAGTCTCCAGTTCCAACCAAGTTTTACTAGAATCCTGCCACAGCAGCAGTTTAAGTCGGCCTGTAGGACCCAACCAGACCCTGAATTTTACTGAGTTATCCGAGACACTGTAAACACCATAAACCTCATCAGCATCAGTGTCGTATGAAAAGAAAATCGCGGTTCCCCCTGGATTTTGAAAGACAGTTGTTGTATCCTTGCCGACGTATATAGAACTCCTAAAATAAGGAAGAGTTTCCTCCCAGATAAATACCTGAAGTGGTAATTGAGGATCAACGCCGAAGGTGAAGTTTCCAAGTTGTGGATCATCAAGCGCTGCCCAAGTTGTAAGGCGCCTTTTTTGGCTTGTCTTTTTGTTCTAGCTAATCTTCATGCCAGGCAACTGTGTATCAGAGGGATGATCGAAGCTCTGCCAAAGGTTGACTTTTTCAAAGCTTAGAACCAGGTTTCCGGTATCAGCTAGTAGTCCAGTTGTGTGATTCATTGCAGAAACAGATATTGAAACATTAGTTGACCAGACACGGTTTCTAGTATGATCCAACACTACGAGGTTTCCATCGCTGCTGAGCATAAACAGACCCGGAGAATCAAGCGGAGATTCTCTGTTAGCAATCCATACTAATGCAGTATCTGGGAAGGTGTTGAATCGTATACCAAGGAAGTATTTACTAGAATTCTCAGGATTGAAGAAGCCTAATGAAAATATCCCAAGGGAAGAAACCAAAGTTTGATTACCAGTGATATACTGTCCTGGTACTATTTTGTCTTGGCAGGTACATAACGACAGGATATGAGATAAGAGCAGTGTTACTAGGTAACACAAGAGCCACCCCATTCAGAAACAGAGCGACTGGGGAAGATGAATCGGGAAAAGAAGGTTCATATACCTTAGGCTACAAGGTAAATATAACATGGCCGGACTCACTGAAGCTTGTAAGCAACTAGACTACAGACTAGTACCTTAAAAGAGACGGTTCCATGACTTCCATCTGTACTAATCGTCCAAGTCTCCAAGACTAGCGAGTCGTGAGAACTGAATAGTCCACAAAGGCATGCGGGATAATTTAGACCACAAGTTATGTAGTCTGTAGCATTAATGGTTCTATTAATTTTGATTCTGACAATGAAAAAGAGCATAGTTTTAACATTACATTCAACGGTAGAGACATTAAGAACAAAATTAAGTCAATGCAGTGTTTTTGCAATCGACCATCTTCCAAGGTGACAGTTAAACCATTGTTCGAAGCTGTTATAGGCTTGTTTGAAGAGTTAGAAGCCCTGTTAGAACTAGAATGGCATCGCCTAACAACGAACGCAGGTTGTTTAGGGGCTGGAATTGTTGCACTTTCACTTCTGAGCATGAAAACCACTTGTGGCATGGTTGGCCGATCACCTGGATCTTCTTGTACACATAAAAGTCCAACATTGACACACTTGAAAGTTGAAATACTACTCCTTGTTGCAGCTATGACAATGTGTGTGTTCTAGCAAATCTAATGCCTTTTCTTCTTTCCACAAATGCCATGCCTGGTATTAATTTACAAAAGGTAAGGTGTTATGATGTTTAGGATAACATAAATAGTAGCTAGCCACTATGAAATGTTTCTATCACTCACATAGCCAAGAAGACTCAAATATGTTTCAGGCTGATAAAATCCTGTGTTCCTTTTCCCAGTGATGCATGATCTCAATCACAACTACACCAAAGCTATAAACATCAGATTTTACTGAGAATAACCCATCTAATGCATGCTCTGGAGACATTTTGCCACTGCACACAAAAAAAGAATCATATGTGTAGTCAGTAGTGCAAAAATTTTCTATACTCAAAACGCACACCATTGTGGTTTTTGATTGATGAAACAATATATACCATCAATCTAGTTAAACTTACTATGTTCCCACTACTCTATTGGTGCTTGCTGAAGTTTCATTGCCTCCAAAGATCCTTGCCAAGCTGAAGTCTGATATTTTGGGGTTCATCTCTTCACTCAGTAGAATGTTGCTAGTTTTCAGATCTCTATGAATAATCCTTAGTCTGGAATCTTGGTGAAGATAAAGAAGGCCCCGAGCAATTCCTAAGATGATGTTAAAGAGTGTATTCCAGTCCAATGATACACATGCTTTTCGATCTTTCAAGACATTATTTTTCAACCAGTAGCAAATCGTTTAAGTTGGTTTTTATAAATCAAATTTGTGTAAGACATTATGCAATGAATAATCTGGAGAACATAAGTAGAGACTAACTAAATATGAAAGAGTAAGCTTTTGTTGGCCATGTATTCATAGATTAACATCTTTTCATCTCCCTCAGCATAATAGCCCAAAAGTCGAACCAGATTCCGATGTTGGAGTTTGGCAATTAACAAAACCTCATTTTTGAACTCCTCTAAGCCTTGGCCTGAACAACTCGAGAGCCTCTTCACAGCGATTTCTTTTCCTCCCGGAAGCTTACCCTAATTCACATACTCAGGTAAAACAACCTGATATCGATCTATGGTTTTTGTTGCCCTATGCATTATGGCTAGCCATTGCACCATCAATATAGTAAAACCTCTATAAATGAATAAGGTCAGTACCGTGGAAAATTACTACTTTAGAGGGTTACTATATTATCAATAAATGAATTATAATGTGTAAATTAGCTTAGAACGATTACAAATAGAAAATGAATTTAAATGAATGTAAAATGGAAATGTTAAGAAAAGGGCAGAATAACCGAAATTTGAATTGCACACTCCAATTTATGGTGATTAATTACCATATATATTTATCATAAATTTGAAAATCAATTGAGGAAGATTTTGCATGACAAACACAATACATTTATAACTTTTACATTCCTCCACTCAAACAGCTGCTAGGGCAAGCCCGCCCTCTCTTGCTACTTTTTACACAGTGACTCAAACTGCTGCTAGGGCAACACGGCCGGCTGTCGTCATCTATTGGTTTTTTATTTTTTATATTTTTTTATATATGCTAAAACGACTAAATTACAAAAAATAATCTCTAGAGCAACTAGCTCTAAAGAGGTCAAAATTCAAAGCCTACCTACCAGTAACAGAAAAGTTGACCTCCCAACAACTAGGATTAGAGAGCTAGCTTGTGTCCTAAATTGACAAGGGCATTAGCGACGAAGTTTGCTTAACTCGAAGAACATGATGAAAGGAGATATGATCAAAGAATGTAGCAATCATTCTGATATCTTGGATATATAATCTGGAGGAGCTTCCAAGGGTATTTGAACTTCATGTCGACACAATTGATGACCAAGGAAGAGTCACCCTCAAACAACCACATTTTTGACATTCATCTCTTTTGCTTTGAGGATGTTGTCTCTTGGAGCAGTTGTTTCTGCAACTGAGAAGTTTGTTTTCCCAATACAACACGCAACAACAACTACAGGACACCCCACATCATCTTTTAGAACAAAGCCAATAGCTGCAATAGAATCCTGTTGAAGCATTGAACCATCAAAATTTATCTACACAACAACAGGAGGGGGCGGTGTCCCTTGATGCTATTTTCATCTCTGGATCCCGTCCTAATGTTACTTGCAGCCTGGTTGTCTGGTGTTGAGATGACAATATTGTTCGATAGAACTTCCTATATCTACAAAAAATAAAGGTGAATGTTGCAAAAAGGGTTGCAGATGCGGTCGATCACATGATGAAACATATGAAATGAAAATAAAAGTTCACCCCATGCATACACTAAAAAAAGTTAGAGTTAGGTTAATTTCTCTCAACAAATGGCTACACGTTTCGGAATCAACTTCTCATCGAGAGGATAATGGTGAAGACATAGTCGAGATGCTGGGGCAGGTTATGGGTCGACACCCACCATGTACTTAGTTATACAAAGAAATGACTGTTGTCTGTTGAGTGAAGATAGGAACACACAAGAAGGAGCACTATCATTGTATCTGCCTCCATGACAGAGGTAAGGGCAAAGGAATTAGAGGAGGGAGAGATATCGATGTAGGGGATAATTAATTGCAGGTGATGGAGTAGTAATCCCATGTGATTTTATAAAGAGGCTTTTCATGAGGTTTTTTTTAGGGTCGGGTTAATACAAATATACAATTGGTATGTATATACAACCTTTGCAAAGAGAGGTTGATATCGATCTCGAGGAGGCAGCGAGCTACACAAAGACGAGACAAGAGAGGAAGAAGCTAGGTACGGTTGTGAGTACTGTGATTGTATTCTAGGGATTTTTATGAGCTGCTGGAGGTCTATTAGGGTATGGGTTACTACTATAATCATGGGGCTTAGATTAGAAAGACTTGGAAACGAATAGAAATTATGGACTGATTTACGTTTCAAATCATTGTAGTTATTGCGATAAGTATGCATGCAAGTGTGTAACTACAATTTAGGATTATGAAATTGTGACAACTGTTTTAACTGTGAACCAATTGATACAAATGCTAGATATGACATTACGTTCTCAATTATTTCCCCAAATTTGAATTCCTTTTTTCTTTATTTTGAAATACCAAATTTGGATGTCCTTAAATCTTCTGTAAATATGTACCAATTAACGTATAAAAAGCACATAATGGTGTACTATCACAATTCAATAAAAGAAAATTAGAACAGAAAAAAAAAACACTGGGGCAGTACGAGCACTCCCCCTTTCTCGTTAATAGAAAACAGTTTATGCATTGTCTCTCCGGGAAAAAGTATGAATCAAAAGCTAGTTATAGGAATACCAATTATAAGTTGTAAACTATATTGAAGACGGAAGAGTTTTCTTCTACACCTAATCACCATTGCAAAAGAAACTGCGTTCATTGCTAAAGAATTATACAGTTTTGTATCTGAATATATATATATTTTTTAATACGAGGGCTAAACGGCAGCCTTCACGTCATAACTATTATTGAAATCTCAGAATACAAGGGGAACGTTATGTCTAAACCCCATACTGTAAAAACACCCTAAATTGACATTAGGCATATCTACAAAATCTATGCATTCTAACAAGTACCATTTAGCAAATAGTGCATCATTAGCTATTTCATTTGCTTTATAATTTTGGCGACATACTGAAAAATACCGCTCATGCAGAGCCATAAGTTACAATATCTGAATATATATATACACACACATGAATGTAAAAAAATAAAGGAGATTTCCTTTCGTTTGTTGTTGTTGTTTTTTTTTTTTTTGGACTAATTTTTTTTCTGGGTGTATAAACTGTGCTCGGCTCCAAACTTATCAAATTTACTTATTCCTCGAGTGAGTGTTACAATGGCGGATCGATGGTAGCAAGCAGAAACAAAGATACCTAATTCTAGATTTATGGAAATATGTAACGAGCTGTACCATTTCCGGTGGAGATTAGTGAGCCAAAATTTCATGTGTTTTTGTTCTACTTATTATGTTTCTAATCAATCGTAAATGCTTGACCATTCATCATCTTGTCTAATTATTTTTAAAGATTACTGTGGAAGATGATGAGGGTCTGGAGTTTCTGAATGATATAACTGTAAACACGAAAATTCCTGTAACGAATAATAGAAAAACACGTGTACAAAGTAAAATATTTGTATTGATGAATTTATGGGTTACAATCTTTGTGGGTATTCTTTTAATAAGAATTTCCTCTGATTCGATCTCCGACGTTGATTTGATCCAAGGGTGACGAAGACTTGATCTTGAATCGAATAATTGTAGTTTGTTCTTCTTATCGTTTTGACGATTTGTAGAAGAAAGTTGACCAAGGGCCGTAGAGGCTTGATCTTGGTCGAATTTGGGCCACGAGAGGTGTCACGTGGTGAATGTTCTTTGGCTTGATAGCGGATGAATCGGCAAGTGTGTTTGGTGCTTGTTGATTCTCCACAAGCTTGTTCAAGAATTTGGTAAAAGTTTTGATTTGTTTAAGACTTGAAGACAAAAGTTGATCAAGGGCCGTTGAGGCTTGATGTTGATCGGTTTTAGGCCACGAGCAGTGTCACGTGGTGGTTGTACTTCGTCTTGTAGCTGGTGAAGATGTCGGTTATTTGGCAGCTTGATGACTCTTCGGGATTTTGACAACTTTTAGACTTGAGGTTGATGAAGAATCGGGTATTTGGCAGCTTGATGATTCTTCCAGGGCTTTGGGAGACTTCTGAGCTCTCGGGAGTAATTTTTCTCTCTTATCGGAAGTCCTCCTCTTGATATGAGAGGAGGTATTTATAGTGTCAACATACCTCCGTTTATGACATGTAATGAAGACACCGAATTAATTGTATTTCCTTAACGGTAATAATTAAATCAATCAGTTTTGATTATTTGATTTAATTATTAATTTTAACATAATTAAATCAATCAGTCTTAATTAATTGATTTAATTACGACCGATAAGGTATAACTTCTTTGGATTAAATGTCTGACTTATTTTTTCGATAATCAATTTAATTTAATTGATATCTGAATATCGATCGACATTTAATAATTGATTTTAGTTGAGATTTAAGGTTTTATTGTCGACCGATCATTTACACGTCGCCACTCACTACCAGAAGAAAGGTTTTAGCCGACGAAAATAAAAAAACCAGGCCGATGAACTATTTTTTCGTCGGCTAAAGTGGACTTTAGCCGACGGAATTTTTCTTCGTTGGCTAATTTAAATTTTCGTCGGCTATGGTCCATTTTAGCCGACGAAATTAAATTTTCGCCGGCTTAAAGAATTTTTTCGTCGGTTATAATCTGTGAACTTTAGCCGACGACTTGGAAAATTATTAAGCTGACGAAATTAAAATGTCGTCGGCTAAAGTGCCTTATATTGGCAGATCTGGACAACAGCTCATCTGGGAAAAAAAAAACGGGAGAAAAGTTTTGGATGTTGTCGAAATCTGTCCATAATTAGTTTGTGGAGCTATATATAGGTACGTACATGTGTATATATGTTGATTTTGAGTTTTATTCATGAGTTGATCGATTTTGGGTGTGATTGAGTTAATCGATTTTGAGTACGTTGGATGTATATATATATATATATATATATATATATATATATGTTGATCGATTTGGTTGATGATTTTATAATATATATGAAGTTGTTGTTAATAAGTAGTAGATATATATATATGTTAATTAATTTATGATATTGTGTTGATGGTCTGAAGTTGTTGATGATATGAGTTGATGAAGACGTTGATATATAATATTGTTATGTAATTATTAAGTATATATATGTGTTAATTAATTTGTTATTAATTAGTTGTAGTACGTAGAATACTAAATGAATTGAGATTTTATATATGAAATTTAATTAATAATTAGCTAGAGTTATACATATATATTTTGTTATATTTTCAGGATATGGATAAGAGTTGGATTTCGCTTTCAAAATGGGACAAAAGATATGGTAAAAGAGTTATGAGTTTTTTGGAATATGCGCTGGCTAATGCTAACGGGAATACAATTTTCTATTGCCCGGGCACGAAATGTTAGTGTCGCAGCGATATGCATCGATTTACGATTGACAAAGTAGCACCTGAAGAGTAACGGGTTTTGGGAGAAGTACACATGTTGGTTATATCACGGTGAAACATCTGCAAGGGGTCCGCATGATCATGGGCAATTTTCTAAGACGGGCAATACATCCAACGATTCAACAACGGCCTTCATCAACGACATGTTTTCTTATGAGAGCGGTGTATGCGCTCAATGACAGTATATGCCTGAGCCGGTGCAGCCATTCTCTAGAGTTGTCAACACTGCTGGTATTAACAAGTACAACAAACTGCTGGTATTAACAAGTACAACAAACTGCTTGCTTTCGAACAGAACCCTGTGTACCCCGGTTGTTAGAAGACCGTTCTTGAAAGTGTGATGGACATAATGAAGATTAAAGTTGAGACAAAATCGACCGTGAAAGCTGTTGATGATTATCTACAGTACACTGCTTCGATGCTGCCCCACGGTCATCGTCTTCCTACCACTCATCATAAGGTCCGATGTATCCTGAAAGATCTTGGGCTTTCCTACATCAAGATCCATGCATGCAGATATGACTGCGTTCTCTTTTGGGGTAAAGATTCAGAAGGGAATGACCTTGGTGGCCTTGACGCATGTCCGGTATGTCACACTGACAGGTATAAGTTGACTCCTACAGGTAAGAGGAAACGTGTGAAGGTACTTCAGTATTTACCGTTGAGGGATAGGCTGGAGCGGTTGTACATGTCTTCACACACGGCCGAAGCTATGAGATGGAACGCTGATAAGGAATTGCATGACGAAGATACCCTTATACACCCTGCTGACGGGGAGGCTTGGAAGCATATTGACAGGGAGTTTCCTCATTTTGCGTCAGATGTCCGAAATGTGAGGCTCGGGCTCTCATCCGACGAGTTCAACCCTTTTGGCAACATGAGTCTTCAATACAGTGTATGACCGGTGATTTTAGTACCGTACAACCTTCCTCCATGGATGTGCATGAAGAATACAGTGTATGACCGGTGATTTTAGTACCGTACAACCTTCCTCCAGGGATGTGCATGAAGAAGGAATACAATATGTTGAGTTTGTTGATTCCGGGGCCCGGTTATCCAGGGAAGTGTCTCGATGTGTATTTCAGACCTTTGATTGAAGAGCTTAAGTTTTTGTGGGACGTTGGTCATCCCACTTATGACAAGTACATGCACGAGATGTTCCAGATGCATGTCATGGTTGTTGGTATCATCAGTGATTTTCCTGCCCGTGGGATGTTGTCGGGCAACGTTGTTAGGGGATACAAGGCTTGTCCAGAGTGCCTTAGCGATGAGGGGGGCAGTAGTCATTGCAACAAGATATGCAAATTGGGTCACCGTACTCTCTTTCCATATGATCACGAATGGCGGTTCGATGTACAGGCATTTGATGGGACCGTAGAAAACGGTGTGCCTCCCGGAAGATGGATGGGGGAAGAAATTTTAGCAGTGCTTAATGAGTACGATTTTGGGCAGCTCAGCAATCATCCCAATATTGTGGCGGCAATACCTGAAAGACCCGACATGTACAAATTCTGGACACATAAGAGCATATTCTGGGAACTCCCATACTGGAGTAAATTGTTGATTAGGCACTACTTAGATGTGATGCACATAGAAAAGAATGTTTGTGACAGTTTGGTGGGCACAGTGTTGAACTTGGAAGGGAAGATGAAAGACGTTCCTAAGGCACGCATTAATATAAAAAAAATGCAATTAAGAAGACATCTGTGGTTGAAAGAAGGGAAGAAAAAAATGCCTCAAGCTCCTTACACCGTGAAGCCTGACCAGAAGAACGTAATTTTCAGGTGGATGAGTTGTGTGAAGTATCCTTTAGGCTATGCAGGAAATATAGCCCGGTGTGTGAACTTCCGGGACAATAAGATGTACGGGTTGAAGAGTCATGACTGTCATATCCTACTACAACGTCTCTTCCCTGTTTTCATTCGACCGTTTCTTTCCCGTCTGGTGGTGGAGCCGTTAGTAGCGTTGGCAAGATTCTTCTAGGAGTTATGCACATGAGAAGTGAAAAAATCTAACCTCCGGGAAATGCAAGAGGACATCATTTATATCATGTGTAAATTTGAGAGGATATTTTCTCCAAATTTTTTGACATCATGCCTCACCTGATGATCCATCTTCCCGAGCAATTGCTGCTTACTAGTCCAGTATACTACACTTAGATGTATCCCATGGAAAGGGTACGTTTTTTACACCTGAATTCCTCAATATATATACATGTTCAATAATCATAACATTTTGCAACTTGATTTATAGGCAACTTGGAGACTATAAAGATTATGTGGCTAATAAATCCGCGCCTGAAGGATGTATAGCTGAAGCATATATTGCGCACGAGTGCGTCACCTACATGAAGTTGTATTTAGGAGCGTTGAAGGAAACTCCACAAACCATACCGGTAGATATACCGAAGTTCAATCTTTCCATACTCTTCAGTGATGTTGAAGTTTATGGAATGTTGTCAGACTCCTACAAGTTGCAACCACATGAGCTAGTCATTGTCCACTGATGGGTATTGATTAACTGTCGAGAAGTCGAATACTGGAAAGACATCTATCTATATTGTCCAGACATTCAAGGTGATCTCGAGTACCACAACAGGGAGTTCGCAAACTATTTTGGCGGTTGGGTACGTAATTTAATATTTCTGTACGTGTTTATGTTTATTGCATAATTATCCATATTTACAGTTGAATGGTTGGTTGCAGATGAACCATATTCAATTTGATGGTCACCCAAATTGGTCGCACGAACTAAGACTTCTAGCGATGAAGCCGATAATGTCAAGAGTTTATCCGATGTGCAAGGTGAATGGTTTACATATGTTGAATTAATTTCGATTACATTAATTTGTAATAAAAAAGAATGTATTACATTTATAGTTTACATATGTTGAATTCATATTTCTGTTATTTTAAATGAATTTTGGTGATATATATGAACAAGAAGTTAGTATGGTTTACATTAAACCTTATGTTTTTTTAATGTATTTTTTTTATACTTTAGCCGACGAAATATACCATAATTCGTCGGGTTAAACCATCTTAGATGACGAAATATATCATAATTCGTCGGCTTAAAACATGTTAGCCGACGAAATATACCATAATTCGTCGGCTAAGATTCGGTTAGCCGACGAATACCTTAATATTTCGTCGGCTAAACCCTAAACCCTAAACCCTAAACCTTAGCCAACGAATACCCTAATATACGACTTGTTGCGTCTCATCGGTTTGAAACTATTTTCAGTTGAAGGTCCGGCCAAGATACGTAATTTAGACGGTCCAATGACATTTTCCGTGCATTTAGGGGTTTGACTTACGGGATTGACCGTCCGGATTGAGCCCTTAACCTTGTCGGATCAAGTTGAATTTTTTCCCATACATGTATTTTATCATGATGGTCAGATCTGACGGTGGGATTTTCGTTTCTCAAGTTTGATCATCATAATCACAATGTGCCGAATGTATAAAAAGTACTTTAGCTGACGATATTCACAGGTTTAGCCGACGAATTTCAAAGGTTAGCCGACGAATTTCAAAGGTTTAGCCGACGAATTTAGACGTTTAGCCGACGAATTTCATATTTTAGCCGACGAATTTAAAGGTTTAGCCGACGAAGTAAGTATTTCGTCGGATAAAGGTATCAGGACGGTAGAAAACCCAACGCTCGACAGCCTCCACAGAGCAACGAAAAAACCCTAACGCCCGGTCCGCCTCCTCCGCCTCCGCGCTCCCGGTCGCCCTCTCCCTCTCCCTCTCCCTCTCCCTCTCCCGGTCACCCTCTCCCTCTTCCGGTCGCCCTCTCCTCCTTGCCGTCGTCCAAGCCCGGCAAGTCTAAGCAAGAGGATTGGGGCAGCTTGCTTCGCCGATCTACACCTTCTCTACTGTTGAGGAGTTCTGGGGGTCTGTGATTCTTTCATCCTCTTTTTCTTTTGTTATTCTTGATTATTATATTGAGGAAAGTTTGATTCTTTAGCTCTATTGTGTTTTGCAATTTCTGAAATTGTTGTGATTGATTAGGGTTTAAAGATGAGGACATGAATATGTTTAAAGATTAAAATTCTCAGTTGAATTTTAAGGACATGAATATGTTGAACTCATTTATCGAATCAAAAGATGATGGATTGATGAAGGCAATGCCCAAAGATTGAGTTTAATGGATGTTGAAATGGGGTTTACGGTTGTTTTCAGTAGAGTAAATAAGTTCTTCTTTTTTTTTTCTTTTTCTTTTTTATCTGTTAAACATAGCTTTAAGATAACGTTGTGGTCTGTGCATGTGAGTATATAAGAGTTCACCAGCTTGATAGATTTTTTGGATTATTTTGAAGGGTCCGGTTCAAGGGACATTAAATTTGACACAAATTTTGACACTAATTGTTAACCATTAGATTTTAAAACAATGAATGGTCTAGATTAATCATAAATATGATGTCAACATATTACTAATTGATGTGGCAAGTGACGTGGTATTACTTAGTTTAATAACAAATCAAATTAAAAGAAAAGAAGGAAAAATCACACTTTAAAATCTGGAAAACGAAGAACAAGATCGACAGAAAAAAAAACCCCCGTAATTTCCAAACTTTTTTGGTATTTCCAGACACTAATTTTGAGTTGTTGTAATGTTCTCCCACAGAGTATACTAGGGCTTCTTCTATTCATTATATTCTTGATCTGTAGGTTCGATCATCACAAGAAGAATTTCATATATATTTGATATGTCTAACAACACCAAATTTTCGATTCGAGTAAATACAAAATCATCACAAAAATTTGAGCCAAGGATTCAAATCCGATGGAATGGATGATAATATCCGGCAAGTGGCGACTTTGTTATTTTACCAAGGAATTAAGCTAAAGTAAATTAGAGTGAGGATTTGCTACTGTGTTTGATGTACGCTAAACTGAAACAAAAGAAGACAAATGTACGACCTTGTTCTTCTTCTTTTAATCTGTAAAAATTGGATTTTGTTTTCCAGATTTTAAAATGTGATTTTTCCTTCTTTTCTTTTAATTTGATTTATTATTAAACTAGGTAATGTCACGTCACTTGCCACATCAATTAGTAATATGTTGACATCATATTTAGGATTGATCTAGACCAATTGTTTTAAAATCTAATGGTTAACAATTAGTGTCAAAATTTGTGTCAAATTTAATGTCCCTTGAACCGGACCCTATTTTGAATATACATTTCTCTCACAATAATACATGTTGAAAATATTATGTATACTTTAGTGTTGTGTTGGCTTCTTTTGTGTAAATGTGGATTCAGAAAGTGTTCCCATCCGATGATATGTAGATTTGTTATTTGTTATGTTAATAATATTTGCGTTGACCACGAACCAAATTCTGTTCTAAACGTCTATAAAGCACTGAAATGAACAGAATTTGGTTCTGAATGCACTTTCATTATAATTTGACGTGGGATGCATTTAACTTAGGATTTGAATGCACTTTGAATGATTAATTACTAGTATGTTTTAAGTCAGTAAGCTATACTCACACATGGTGTTGGTCTATACATGTAGTCCTCCACTGCTAAATTTCGTGTACTCTTTGCGTATCTAAATCATTTATTTACTCATGTATGTGCTTAACTAAAAATAATATATTTTAAACAAGATGAGCGGTAATTTTAGATCGACGAAGGGTTTGAAGGTCCAAAGGTCCGAATCGTCTGACGGAACCTCTAGCAACCTTCAAACGTCGTTTCAGGGCCCCATGACAACCAGACGTGCGACCCTTCTGGAGACGGAGCAGAGGCAGCCGAGCGTTTCCCATTCCTCGAGGCAGCCGGAGGTGCCCCCTTCATCGAGGCAGCCGGTCGTCCCTCGTTCCTCGAGGCAGCTGTGGCCTCAGACCTAGACGGAGGTGTCTGCACCCCGTATGCCTGAGATACACCGGGCGCCCGCTCCAGATCCTACTGCTTCGGATGATGGGTCAGATGGGGTACAGATGCCGCCGCCTCATCTGTTACTTCCGCGGATGATACCGGCCTTACCTACAATCGATGGCTTAAGAATGTCGATTTATCCACTGCCCCCACCAGTGGCTCCATCAGCGGTGTACCGGTTCGTGCCTTTTGATACGCCTCTTATTTCCGCGAGGGTATCATTATCGGCGACAGAGACGGAATCCGTTGTGTCCGCCGCATCGCCCTCAGGTAATGAAAGATGAATGATTTGTTTTCTTATAATTAATAATAAAGGGTCTCCGATTTTAATAATCAATTTGGTTTATCATGTGATAGGCACCGTCGGAGCGAAGCCGACAAAGAAGAAGAGAGGCCCCATCACAGGGAAGGCTCTAGAGAAGACCGTTAGTACCTCAGGGAGGATCGTCATCGGTACTGACGGGGATGGCCACATAGTCTTGGGCGGGAAGTCGAGGACGTACTTCTGCCGCGTGGGAGCGCTTATCAGGGATAGAGTCCCTATATTGTGGTCAGACTGGGGCAAGGTCCCACAGGAGGTTAAGGACATGGTCCACAATGCGATGTTGGTGAGTTTACAAAATGCCTCAATAATATTATGTATTACATTGTTGATTTCTCAAAAAACTAAACTAATAAACAGTTAAATGCAGGTGTGGTTTGAGCCTTTAAGGTTCCCGAGCACCTGAAGAACAGCTGGGCGGACGTTGTGCATGGGGGAAGGTACGTTGGGAAGTAAATGAAAAAACAAAATTGTATGTGATATTAATAATATTTCTAATATTTTTGTTGTATCTGTAGGTACAAGAAGTGGAAGAAAAAGTTGCGGACCCACTGGACTACGCACGGGAACGCACGTTCTGGTACCCCTGCTGAGTTCTAGTACAGGGAGTACGAGTGGCGTTGGCTTCTGACATCAGAATTCAACAACCCTCGTAAACAGGTATTTAAAAAATTAATTAGTTAATTTGTCATCAAGTACGTCCGTTTTTAAATATTTTACTAATAGTTTATTTTTTTCTTTGAAGGCTGTTTCCCGGGCGAACGCTCAGAACCGGCACCGCAACACAAGGAACTATCGTGCCGGTTCTAGACCGTTCGCTGTCTTCATGGACGAGGCGGCTAGGGAACATCCAGAAGTCAACCGGTACATCTATACGTACGAGAAGACATATCCTGACGCCCAGGAGGATATTGTAAGTCATCTTTACGTTTTTAAATTTTTAATTTTACTTATATATATGTCAAAATGTTAATTAATCATTTTTTTCCTATCCAATTAAGCGAAGGTGAGAGAGGCTAGTGACAAGGTGATGAGTGCTATAGTGAGAGAGACATGGCCGGACACGCAGGAGGAAGAGATGTCCGAAGCCATGTCCCGAATCGACACTTCGGATCCGAGGGTTGGGGCGAGGATCATGGGCACAGCCTTCCCACCGCGAGAAAACAACTTCTACTGCCGGGGTCTAGGAAAGAAGGGCGAGGGGGTCCTGAAGACCACTGCAGGATTTCAACGAAAGGCAGCCTCGACCAGCAGCAGGACGACTCATCTAGAGTCGGAAGTTGAGAGACTACGGGAACAGCAAGCTGCTCAGGCTGCCGCTCATGCCGCCCAGATAGCTGACCAGCGAGCCTATACTTCCGCGGTTATGCTGCCCAGCAGGCCCAGCAGCAGCAGATGTTCTAGTACTTACAGGAGTTTACAGTTGCCCAGCTTCAGGGACTTCCAGCTCCGCCCATGCCTACGCCTATACCGCTACCTCAGCCGCCGCAATCTCCTCAGCAGCAGCCACTAAAATCGGATATTGATTTAGACCATCTAGATTTTGTGTAGTTGATTAATTATATAGTTTTATGTGCTTGTTGTTGGTTATTATATGTATGAAATTGTTTTGGTGTATTTTGCAGCTTGCTTGGAATGGTAATTTAGAAATTTCGGGTATTTTTTTTTACTGGAATGGACTTATAGTGACGAAACATGCCATAATTCGTCGGCTATAGTTTTTTTTTTTAAATAAGGTTTAGCCGACGATTATGACATGTGTCGTCGGCTAAACCCTTCTAATGCCGACGAAACATACTATATTTCGTCGGTTATATTTATTTTTTTAATACAAACATTAGCCGACGAATATCTTAATGTTTCGTCGGTTTTAGTCTCAGACTATGGTCGACGAAACATTAAAGATATTCGTCGGCTAAGTTCTGGGACAATACAAACATTAGCCGACGAATATCTTAATGTTTCGTGGCTTTTAGTCTCAGACTATGGTCGACGAAACATTAAAGATATTCGTCGGCTAAGTTCTGGGACAATAGCCGACGACGTCTTCTGTCGTCGGCTAATTACTGAGACAATAGCCGACGACATTTTGTAGTTTCGTCAGCTAAAGTCATCACCGACGACCCTTTCTCGACGAAACTATAGCCGACGAAGGATCGTTGGATAAAATCTTAGCCGACGAATTAAGCTAACAGGCCGACGAAACTTTTTTGTCTGCTAAAGTGCTTGTCCTGGTAGTGACTTGTCATTTCCGACGACTTTTCAACTCTGCCAACTCATGAGCCACGTATGCAGTTTGTCGGGTCCACACGTCGTTTGAATAATTCAACCATTATTATTATCATTAAATTTTATATGTCTACAAATGCCCCCACTTCAAGGTGCGTCGCAGTCATATCGCCGTCACGTGTCGGAGGCGCAACTTGAAGTCCATGCTTTTATTGTGGATCTAGGCCGACTCCCTGGGCTCCAAATGCATGTAGGAATTCTAGAATTTTAAGAATTCCTGAATTTGTTGGGACTCCTTGAGTTTATAAGATCCATGCATTTGTAGAGATTCCTCAAAATTTTGTAGGGATTCTCAAATATGTTGATTTAGGTTGATAAGATTTTTAAACACTGAATGTATATGGAAAGATCCCTTGATACATTCCTTCCTCACCATGATGACATTTTTGTCGCCTTTGGAATTTGATTTTAAACGCTTGAGAATCATGAGCAATCTGCATACTTGTTGGATTTGATCTTCATTTGAACAGCTTCCTTATGTGACTTCGAATTTTCCCAGATGAACAGCTTCCTTATGTGACTTCGAATTTTCCCATATTGCAAGGTAGGTTGTGAATGAGAGATGAAAGCTTTTATTTTCCTATCAATGTTGCGTAGATGATAATATCTTAATTGGTATAATTGATTACCACCTTCCAAACTCATTTGGTCTTCTACAGGTAAGAAATCTTGCAATGGCTGGATAATCTCTTGACCAAATAGGAAAGTGAATGAATAATCACCTTATAAAATGACACGGTAGGGTTAGCCCTAATCACCAAGTCCTCTTCCTTAGCTAGCCGTCCATACTTTTTTTTTTACTTTCTTTTTTTTGTTGTCATATAAGATGCAGGCCCGAGCCATGAGTGGAGCTTGATGAAGGTTTGCTAGCTATGGTTCCATGCAATTACGTTGCAACACTCCTAGCCTCTCAATTCTTCCGTTTTTTTCTTGTATGCAGGATATTTTTTATTTATTTTTTGTTATTGGCTCATCCTCTTATTCAAGATTTTCATGTTTAAGGGTATCTGCGCATTGATCTGTCTCCCCTCGGTGCAGTACAAGAGCCATGCAAACAAGAGCTTCTACTTGGCTTATGAAGTTCTCCATCTTGAAGTCATCATGCATCATGCATGCACGTGATGAACCAAGAGTCTCCTTCAACCAACTAGTGATTCTTCTTCTGACGCCAATCTTTCTTCCTTATTATTTTTTTTTTGCTTGTTTCTTCTTCTTTTCTGACAGCAACATGTTTAATTGCACACTTATTAAAGACTCTTTCTAGTTTTTTGTTTTGTTTTTGGTGTTTGTGCTTCCCCTGCAGGTTTCTAGAGACAAGCAAATTGGGTCAACGAACACGTCTCTCTCTCTCTTTCGTTGATTGTGTGGGCATTGAAGAGTTACGGTCTCAACAACAATAGAAGAATGCAAAAACATAACCGTTTGATTTCTTTCACCTCCGACGTGGGATAAATCACTCAAAGTATTTAGGCTTTGCGTGACTCGGCGGCAATTAAAGAACGTGAACATCTAACCGCTTGATTTATTCCACCTCCGACGTGGGATAAATCACTCAAAGTGTTTAGACTTTGCATCACTCGTGGCAAGTGAAGAACATGAACACCTAACCACTTGATTTATTCCACCTCCGACATGGGATAAATCGCTCAAAATGTTTATGCTTTGCGTGACTCGGCGGCAATTGAAGAACGCGAACACCTAACCGCTTGATTTATTCCACCTCCGACGTGGGATAAATCGCTCAAAGTGTTTAGGCTTTGCGTGACTTGGTGGCACTTGAAGAACGCGAACACCTAACCGCTTGATTTATCCCACATCAGAGGTTGATTTATTCCACCTCTGATGTGGGATAAATCACTCAAAGTGTTTAGGCTTTGCTTGCACAATGACAGACGACAAAATGAAGAACGCAAATAGCCTAAATGCTTGATTTCTTCCAGTTTCTGAAAGTGGGAGGAATCATTCAAAGTGCTTAGGCTTTGCGTATTTTTGACCACGAAAGGAAGAGTAGAATTCCGAAGATTGTGCAGAGGCTTCCTCTTTCAAGTTTTGTATGTCCCTTCTTTGACTTGGGAGACACCTCCAAATTCTTGAGCCATAATGAATTTGATGTAGACTTTGATAGTAAGCTCATTACCTTGTTTTGCCACGACAATACTCAGAACAACTTCCCGAGCAAGCCCATTTTCTTGTTTTGTTATGACTGGACTCATAAGCATTTTCCAAGCTGCCTACGTACTCTTATGAAAAGAGATCAAGTCATGACGTAGTTCAAGGAATTTTTTTTTGATTGGTGCCATATGCAGTTTATGCTCGTGCGGGCAAGGAGCTTTTATTTATTTATTTTTTTGGCTATTTGCAGTTTAAGCTCGTGTAGACAAGGAGCGTTTTTTTTTTTTTTTGTTTTTGTTATTCGCAGTTTAAACTCGTGCGGACAAAGAGTGTGGTGACTTTGGCATGGTCTACATGAGGCTCGGCAAGTTGCATCCCCCCAGCAAAGACATCGATGACACTACTTTAAGTTGTTCATAGATGCAGGTAGCATGATTTGACTGAGCCACGTCATCTTCAACGTCTAAACATATCTTTCCTTGTTGTGCGAGCTTCATGATGAGATCTTTCAAGACGAAGCACTTCTCCACCGGATGACCGATGACACGGTGGTACTTGCAATATTTTGGATCATTGACGTGATGTATCTCTTCTGGACGCTTGCAGTCTGGCAATTTGATTACTTCTTTTTCAAGCAAGTTTTCCAACATATCAGCAACATCGGAATCTAGAAAAGTCTTTTAGAGTTTGCCTCCTTGTTTGATCTTGAGTTGACTGAAACTTCTTTCGGTCATGTGATTTGGCTTGTTTTGTGATCCTTGCAGTAGCTATGCTAATTGCGAGCGACTCCATAACATGCTTGTGACTATGTGGTTCATTGACTTCACCTTCTCTTTGGCCATGACTAGCCAAGCTAAGTTCCATGTCATGAGCTCGAGTGACTAGTTCTTCAAAGGTGTGAGGCTTTATTCCTTGAAGGATGTACAACAAGTCCCAATGCATGCCTTGAATACACATCTGTACAGCTGACAATTCTGAGAGTCGGTCTTTGCACTAGAGACTCAGTGTACGCCAACGATTGATGAACTCTATAGCATGCTCGTCCTTTCGTTGTTTGGTGTTGGTGAGCTTTAACATACTCACCATGCAACGCGTGCTGAAGAAGCGGTTCAAGAACACTTTTTCCATTTGCTCCCAGCTGTCAATGGATTCAGGCTCTAAGTCTGTAAACCATTCAAATGCCGTACCTCGGAGTGAGCGAACAAATTGCTTCATAAGATGATCACCATCGGTGCCAGCGCTGTTGCATGTTTCGATGAAATGTGCGATGTGTTGTTTGGGGTTACCTTTTCCATCAAATTGTTGAAACTTGGGAGGTTGGTAACCAGTTGGCATTCTCAAATTGTCTAGCTGCTTGGTGTAAGGCTTGGAATACGTCAGTGTATCTCGAGAGGAACCACCACATTGAGCTTTGATTGTCTTAGCAATCATGTCTTGAAGCTGTTGAACTGACAATGAAGCTAGGATGGAATTTGATTCTCCCTTTTGCTCGGAAGATGATCCACCAGACGTGTCTTTTTTATCGCCATGCAAGTTATTCTCCGAATCATTGTCATGGTGAACTTCTAGCTTCTCCATGAGCGATGCAATTTCTACATCCTTCTCTTCAATGGTCTTTTGGAGCTTCTTCGCCGCTTCAGTCAACTGGGCTATTTGGGCCGCTTGTTTTTCCACGTTAATCACTTCTATCACCATGACTTGCATGGCGCAAGAGTCGTCTTCTAGAATCGCTTCAATTTGATTGTGAAGAGGCAATTCCAAGTTTGGACCTATCTTCGAATCAACGTTGGTTGTGGGCGAAGGAGAATGTTTCCTTGAGTTACCTGACGATGTTGGACGTCTTTGCTTCATGAGGTTTGCCCCCTTTGTTGTCCAAGCGTCGATCGGTTGAAACTGCTTTGAGGAATGAAGGTCGAATGTTGTGAGTTGAAATGACTCACTATGACTGCTAAGGTTTCTTCGGCTTTTCAGAGTAGTTACCTTGCGGGTCTTGTTTTTCGATTTGATTTGCACCATCTTTGAAGCCATATGATGAGGATGGCGAGATTTTCGGAGAATGAGATGAGAGGCAGAGATCGTGCCACTGGGCGTGCCAATTTTGTAAACACTAAAATTCTTGTAACGAATAACAGAAAAACATGTGTACAAAGTAAAATATTTGTATTGATGAATTTATGGGTTACAATCTCTGTGGGTATTCTTTTAACAAGAATTTCCTCTGATTCGATCTCCGACGTTGATTTGATCCAAGGGTGACGAAGACTTGATCTTGAATCGAATAATTGTAGTTTGTTCTTCTTATCGTTTTGACGATTTGTAGAAGAAAGTTGACCAAGGGCCGTAGAGGCTTGATCTTGGTCGAATTTGGGTCACGAGAGGGTGTCACGTGGTGAACATTCTTTGGCTTGATTGCGGATGAATCGGCAAGTGTGTTTGGTGCTTGTTGATTCTCCACAAGCTTGTTCAAGAATTTGGTAAAAGTTTTGATTTGTTGAAGACTTGAAGACAAAAGTTGATCAAGGGCCGTTGAGGCTTGATGTTGATCGGTTTTAGGCCACGAGCAGTGCCACGTGGTGGTTGTACTTCGTCTTGTAGTTGGTGAATTGTCTTCGGGATTTTGACAACTTCTAGACTTGAGGTTGATGAAGAATCGACTATTTGGCAGCTTGATGATTCTTCCAGGGTTTTGGGAGACTTCTGAGCTCTCGGGAGTAATTTTTCTCTCTTGTCGGAAGTCCTCCTCTTGATATGAGAAGGGGTATTTATAGTGTCAACATACCTCTGTTTATGGCATGTAATGAAGACACCGAATTAATTGTATTTTCTTAACGGTAATAATTAAATCAATCAGTTTTGATTATTTGATTTAATTATTAATTTTAACATAATTAAATCAATCAGTCTTAATTGATTGATTTAATTACGACCGATAAGGTATAACTTCTTTGGATTAAATGTCTGATTTATTTTTTCGATAATCAATTTAATTTAATTGATATCTGATTATCGATCAACATTTAATAATTGATTTTAGTCGGGATTTAAGGTTTTGTTGTCGACCGATCATTTACACGTCGCCACTTGTCATTTCCGACGACTTTTCAACTCTGTCAACTCATAAGCTACGTATGCAATTTGTCGGGCCCACACGTCGTTTGAATAATTCAACCATTATTATTATCATTAAATTTTATATGTCTACAATAACAAGTAGCTAAGGCTTATGAATAAGTTCTCTAGCAGGGTATATGTTCATTTTTTTTCAGTTCTTTTCCTTGTTGATTGTTATATACTATAAGATTGATATCCCTCATTTTTATTGTTGCATTATTCTGCTGTGCGTTCATTCTCTTCTGAATAAAATGAACCAAATAATTTCGTTGAAGTTCAATTTGGACCCCGAATCCTACTAATCCTTTTCAGATCCAATTCTGCGTTTGTAAATAGTAGCTTATGTCGGGCATATATATTTCGGTACGTTCTACACTCATCTTAATGACTTGATTGATCCTTCAATTATTAGTTCAACTTGCGATTCGTTCAATCAGCATTGGCCATCTATGCTTGGTGCAGCATGATCTGATTTATGGGGCATAACAAGTCTAGCTCAGAATAATGCTATCGTCGACACAAGAGACATATAATCCAGAAGTGTCCTGCAACACGCACCTTTTGGTCATCTATGAGATCCCACATACACTAAACTATATTAGTTTTACTAATAAAAGGAGGACAAATATAAACAAATGGGTTTCCACAACCTTCTGGTTTAACAATTCATAAAGTGCAACCCAAATTAAATTATTGGTAGGAAGCTCTTTTTTGCCTTATTCAAATACTTGACCTCACAAGATCTCTTACCCCACTACTCGATTTGTCCCCGATTGTGAACTTGATAAGGACCCGATATATGGACCAAATGGCTTTCCCAAAGAAGGAAGTATATGGGATAGAAAATTGTCACAAATGCTTGTTTCTCATTGGCTCAATGAGCTAGATAATGGCAAAATTCTTTTATCCCCAAACTCTCACGTGAAATTTCTAACAAAATAATATATATTTTGTCACATGAAATGGAAAACATAGCTGCAATTCACAAGAGTTCTACACCATTAAACTTCTGAAACCCAAGAAATAGCTAGGGTTGAAAGATGATACTATTCATCAGAATTTCCGACCTCACCTCATATTTATCGCTCTTGGTCGTTAAGAAGAATGTTTAATATCATCTTTTTGACACATAATAGTTTATACGTTTAGAATAACTTTAAAAAAATCGTATGATTTTGACAAACAAAAAGTCTGTGATTTTAGAATACATTTGAGTTACTATGGCAAAAATGTGTCGTTAGACATCCTATAAACACTGACGATTATATATATTTTTTTATATTTAAGATCGCGGTACCCTAAATGTTTCTGTAGGCTCAAGTATTAATTCGTTGAGGAACTAGATAGCGAGAAAACAATTGCAGCCCCTTTTCTAACCACTTTTGATAGTGTCATGATTCAAACGTAGATTAGAGAACACACATAACTAAACAGAAACTATTAGACTACTTTACCGTGGTTACTGTCGATTATACTCGATAATGGACCACATGTAGCAGTAAGTGATTTTAGCACTAAAAATAACTACTTACGCAGTATTTTTGACTACACAGAAGTGTAGAGTGCATGTAGTAAAGTACATGATAAAGTGCTAAAGTCATCACCCTAAAACTCTAAAACATGATTTCACTATTACTATTTTATTTTCTTAATTTTGTTTTTGAAAAGGAACCCACTTTTAATATTTTCTTTTTACAGGATACAACGTGGCCGATTGTGGTGGATTTGCATAGACAAATGTGACTGTCATAGTCCACAAACGCACCTATAAATTGCTGACAACCAACTCTCTAGCAGACTTTTTGTCCAAACAAATTTGTCCAAACAAATTCCCAATGCCCTCTTCAGCTCTTCTACAGCTCTTCTAACTCAACCCTCCTCTTCATCAGTTTTTAGTCTCTTCGCCTCCATGGCAACCTCAGCTTCCCCTTTTCTCATAACCATTCCACCTAAACCTTCTTCATCAGTTTTTAGTCTCTTCGCCTCCATGGCAACCTCAGCTTCCCCTTTTCTCATAACCATTCCACCTAAACCTTCTTCCCTCTAACAAAATCTCAAAACTTCCTGTGTGCCTTTTCAGGATTCACTATTCATCTACACCCACCATTACCTCTTCCACTTTGAATAGAGTTTCTCTACCTAAAACCCATTTGAGACAAAAGTGTCTGATTCACACCATCTTGTTTTTGTTTGTCCAAAGACAAAGAGAGATTAACAACACTAACCCAGATCAGATACTACTGATTAGTGAGATTACCACTTAACAATGAATCCCCAATCTTTACCTGTGCCAATGGAGAGACTTAATGAGCAATGCCCTCCACCATTTCTCTCCAAAACCTATGAGATTGTGGATGACTCAACAACCAATCACATAGTGTCTTGGAGCAAAGCAAACAACAGCTTTGTTGTATGGGATCCCCAGGCCTTTGCCATCAGGCTTCTCCCCAAGTACTTCAAGCACAACAATTTCTCTAGCTTTGTCAGGCAGCTCAACACTTATGTAAGCTTTGTCATTTTGTCTCAGAATGAGTGCAAAGATTTAATCTTTTCTCCACCTAGAAATATATATATTCATAAACTATGCTCTATGCTCATGAAACTGCTAGATTGGTTCCATCTTGATCTTTCCTGCATTTGTTTAATGGATGGGTTACTTAATGTGGGCATGGTGTTTGTTTAATGGCTTCAATGAGGAAAGTGCATGAATATATGTATAAAATATATTTGCAGAGTACTATTTTCAGAGCAAGATGCCTTTGCATCACTGAATCTTGTGGGTCAGAAGCTATAGTTTGTTTGTTTGGTATTATGTATGTGTGACTGTGTGAGCTTTTGGACCTTGATGCAAAGTCACAACTTAGTAGCCAAATGTGATCATGAACAGGTTATTTGATTGATTAATGTAGGGATTTAAAAAGGTTGATACAGATAGATGGGAGTTTGCTCATGAAGTGTTTCTCAGAGGGCAAAAGCATCTTTTAAAGAATATCAGGAGAAGGAGGAATACATCTCATAATGTTCATTATGCTAATTCACAGCAGGGTCTGGACTCTTGCATTGAGGTTGGAAGTTTCGGATCGTTAGATGGAGAAATTGATCAGTTAAGGCGTGATAAGGAGGTTTTGATGGGGGAACTGGTGAAGCTTAGACAACAGCAGCAGACTACTAGACTTCACCTCCATGGAATGGAAGATAGGCTCAAGAGAACAGAAATGAAACAACAACAGATGATGAATTTCTTGGCAAGAGCAATGCAGAATCCCAACTTTGTACACCAATTGGCACAGAAGAAGGACAGAAAGAAACAACTTGAGGATGCTATTAGAAAGAAAAGAAGGCGGCTTATTGAAGGGCCTAGTAGTATTGAGGTGGGTGAATTAGGCCAAGGTGGAGGAGAAGCTTTTGTTAAAGTTGAACCACAATATTATGGTGACATAACTGAGCTTGAAGTTTCAGGGTTGGACACGTTTGTTGTGGAAATGCAAGGAACAGATGAAAACCAATTGGTCCATGATGGGCTAGAGTGTATGGAGAAAGAAGAGGACCATGAAAGGAGAAGCAAAGATTTGTCTGAGGTATTTTGGGAAGAGTTTTTGAATGACGGCGTTGATGAAGATGTTGAAGTACCAGGTGTTCAAGAAGAGGATGAGGAAGATGTCAATGTGTTGATTGAACAGCTTGGTTGCTTGGTATCCAAGCCCAAGTAAAGAAAATCATCAAGCTTTCTGCACATATATATTTTCTTCATCGAGCTGGTGTAGGAAAGCTTTAACAATTCCTGATCTTCACAAGTCATTTTCTTATTTGGTATTGACAACTTAATCCAAGCACATTGCCACTCGTCCACCGCATTCTGCCTGGTTTCTGAGATATTTTCATCTGTGCAACTCATAGAATCTCGCAAATTTCTCGGTTTGTTTGTAGCACCATGTCTCTTCCTTTTGTCGACAAAGACTACAATGCAATTGTATTTCAGTCTGTTGTCGAAAGTTGTGTTTGTTTCGTTTCATCGTGTTATGATCTCAAAGTTCAAATTCGTAATGGAAATCCTTGACAAGTAGTTTTTATGTGCAAGTGTGCTGTGTGCAGCTGGACTCCAAGAGGAATAGGATTACTCCACAGTCCATAGAATGGGAGATGAGTAGATGACACAGTACTGAGATCATATTGTTCTTAATTTGTCGCCAACTGCATAATGTTGGTAACGTTGAACTTTTGTCATTTGATCATATCTGTGAAAGTGCTGGACTGGTGCTGGTGATGGTTGAAAAAACATGACAACTTACTTGCATCTTGAAAGAGGTGAGTGAATGCCAAGTTCAAGTGTGTGTTTTAGTATTTCTACACATCCTTTGTGCATACTAAACTAGATTATCATGTGGTTCTTTTTTTTTTTTTGATACATCATGTGGTTTTATTGATATATATATGATATTAACGTTCAAAGGAACAGAGCAAAATGTATATTTTGACAAGTTAATTACATCTCTAGTATCATGTGCTACTGTGAAGGGGATAGTCTTTTGGGGCAGCAACATTTATGACTATAGTTCGACTCTTTTGTTTCCCCGTCCCTTTGAACCAAAAAGAACAAATCGCCATTCACTTACCGTTTTGGTAAGCTTCCCTTGGCTACTCCAAAATCAATTATGAGGTGAAAGGAGCATGATTTTCTTCACTAACATAAACTTGAATACATTAGGTTCTAGATGGGGACTGATGCAAGAACTCTATATAACATTAGCTAACTAAGCGTAGAAGTATTAATACATGTGTGCACTCTCAAAGAAGGGTTGGCATATGATGACCTCTTTATTCTGTTCATGGGCAAAAGAGAAAAAGGTGGGAAAATTAGGTTCAGTTTTAAGGTGCAAAATCTGCGAGATTGAGTTGGAACACATAGAATGCTGCAATGCGTTGTCTGCTGAAGAGATAAGCTGATAACGTAGCACATGCTACCGCATGAGTAGCGAGGCTAAGCTGGTCTCATTATGGAGGCATGGCATATCTGTCATACTTGCTCTCTATTTTCCTTGCACAAAAGTTTAGTTTCCATAAAAGGAATTTCAGTTACAGCATGGCTAGGCTCTTTAGAAAAACACAGCATATGTACTCTAGCGAAACATGAAGCGGTTCAGAATGAAAAGAAAAGGTAAAATAGTGTGGCTGTTATTCGGAAAATTACTGCAACGGGGTTCTTAACTTTGGAAAGGATTCAATGCAACAACACCTTGGTCTAAATCAATAGATGATCACTATGTATTCCATGATGCAATGCTCAGCAATATGATGCGTGATCCTCAGGTCACTTTTGGATGTCCTTTGCCCAACACAAAGCTTGGATTTCATGTCCTATTGTTGACACTTCGACAGAGAATGCATGTCAATGCTTTGATCAAAGCTATGCTAATACACAGGTGACACAACCATTCGACATTACCTTTCCCCATATCACCTATTGCTTCTGGAGAGTTGAGGCGAGTCTAAGTAATAATTCTCATCCAACATGTTCAGAAACCAAAGGAAAAACTAATACCAGTCTAACATGTACGAAGAGAGGAACCATTCGGTTTTTGATTGCCTGGTCATCTATCTATCAGTAATCAGTTCACAAGGTTGGTATGATGTATTCTACTAGTTAGCACAATGCCGATTGAGGCTCTAAAGCTCGAGTGGAAAACATGTTCTTTCTCTAGTGGAAAACATGTCCTGGCACCACAGTCGAAACAAATAATGGGAACCATGCATGCCTTGGAGCAAGTCCATCCATCATAAAAACTTGGGTCTCTTGCCATGTCACAGATTCCTCCCCAAGTGACTCAAGGAAAAATATATTGCTTCCAAGTTCCAACTATCAAAATGGCTACCCCCAAAAAAATTCTCTTCTTTTTTCCTCGTTTGTTTGTGGAGGGTTAAGTTGAGACAGCTACGGTGCTTTTAGATACCCTTTGTCATGTCTTAGATACATAGAGCTTGATCGAGAGCCTGACTGTTAAGCTTGCAGAGGTGCTTTGCTTCATGGAGTTTCATTCAGCAGCAGATATGAAAAGGGAACAAAGAAAAGATAGATATTCTAATGACCCAGACCTCAACTTTCTTTCTACCACTTCCTCAAATGGGTCACTGGGAATCGTTCAACATCTTGGACAACGATTTATGTTTACGCCCTACAGATATGTCTTTCCTTCAGCTGCCCTACACTCCACTGCAGAAACAAAGTAACGAAAATAACCCTCCGTACGCCGAGACAGTAAGGCTCTTGATTAAACTAGATGAAATCTTAAAGGACATGCAGCGACATTTAAAAGTGAAAGTGGTAGCAGCATCTCAAGCCTCAGCAAGCAAAGTCAAGAGGAAGACACAGAAATTGGTGGTACCAAAATCCTCAGAAGATTTCAAGAATCCAATTACAGTGACCCTAATATATATAGCTACATTTTGTGATCGTTAAGCATAACCAAGATCTTTTACTGTTAGCCGTTCATTAACAAACGAAAGCAGCAGATCGATCTTATGCATTATGCCATTACTGCTAGCCAGCCCATTCTACATTGGAAGCAATACTAACAATCAAGCAACGTGCGATTTCCTTCGTGGGAGAGTTAGCAGCCAATAGCACAGTTAAAATTCGAAGAAATGATGCTTATTCGTGCATTAGAAAAAAAAAATGCGGCATGAACGACAGACAAACTGCATCTGGATAAATATATGTATATGACAATACGAGGTGACATTAACTACCGCAAAATGCTTACATATCTACAGAATGTGAATCATATATATGAATTCTAAGTTTTCTAGAAAGGGGTTTTGATATTCATCTCAAACTGGTCTAATAGAAATTACGTATTAAACTTGCAAGAGTTGAGCTATCCCAATGGGTTGACAAATAAGATTCACAATACAGACAGAATGTTGTTCTTCCCTGACTCGAGTAAACTGAACTCCCTAAAAACAGAAGTCAGAAAACATATGAAAAAACATTGGTATACTAAGATCATTAAGATGTTGTCAATCAGCTGTCAAATTCTAAAGAAAACAAATGTAAAAGTAATGAGGCAATGGGTTCTCTAAAAAGTGAAAAAGTTCATGCTGCATGGAGATGTCATTGTTGAAGATATATTGTTTATGATGCAGAGAATCTCCTATGCAGACAAGGGGAGGTCATCCATCATAGACAGCATATAACTCTTCTAAATTACTCTACTTGATACCATTCTTGCATCGTGAATTTAGAGTGCTTTTTTTCCTTCACAAAAGACCAGAAATTAAGTGCTTCGCTGCATCTGATGCCTTTCTTATTTCTATCTCCGTCTTTCCTCTCTTAGTGTGTTTTGCGTGTTGTCCATAATATTGAGCCTCTTGACATATCTCAAACTAAAGTTGCTGCCCCAAACTTCTGATACCCTATAAATAACAGCACCAACGAACCATTTCTCATTGTGTCCAATTCCTATGTTTCTTCTTTGATTCTAGGATAGACTCTCTAGCTCGAAATATTCCTTGTGATAAATAACCATGGCATCACAACCAGCTCGTCCTTGGTTTAGACTAAGCTCCTTGGCGCGTCCAGCAGGGCCTGGTCCAACCCCCACTCCTGCACCATCCCCGGCACCAATCGCTGCCCCTCCCCCTGCAGCTCTTGTTCGACCTACATTGAGGCCACTAGCTCCTCCTCCTCCTGCTGAACCCAATCCACCACCACCAGTGGCCCGAGCTCCACCACCGCCACAAGCAGCAGCCCCAACTCCATCTCCCCCGCAACCAGCAGCCCCAACTCCAACTCCCCCAGCACCTGCTACCGCTGCACCACCCCCACCAGTTGCCGCTGCTCCAGCACCACCACCACCACCTCCTGCTGTGATTAGTACTACTGCATCTGTTCCATCATCACCAGCTCGTGGCATTATTTCTGCTCCCTCAGCAGCATCCCCTCCTGCTACTGCAATTGCCATCACATCTTCCGCTTCATCTTCAGTACCGCCATCTCCTGGAAACAAGGTCACCCCATCATCAACATCAGGGGTGCCATCTCCTAGAAACAGGGTCACTACTTCACAGCCCAACCCTCCAGCCTCCAGAGCAGTACCACCACCACAGAATTCTCCACCAAAACCCACAGCCACTGCAAATTTAGTGCCACCACAAACTTATTCTCCTCCTAAACCAAGGAGTACAACCATTTCATCAGCCAGTTCTGCTCGGGAGCCTAGTCCCAATTACAATCCATCTCCCAGAACAATTAAGCCGGTGAACAATACCCCGCCTCAGTCACCTAACAAGGCCAAACCTACTGCCCCGCCACCCTCTCCTCTCAACCTGCCACCATCTATGTTAAGGTCCAGCAATGCAGATCAAACTGATCAAAGGATTCCATTAGAGGCTGAGCAAAAGACAGTGCTGGTCCAAAAGACCATTGATCAAAAGTCCAATTCCTGGTTCAGTAGTGGCGGTTCAAAGCAGGATCATGACTTTAATAGTGAGTCCCAAAAGCCTAATCATTATGGCCACCATGCAAAACATGAAGAGAAAATCAACCGGAAGAAGTTATCATCTGATTCTGAGGAGGCTCTAGGCAAGAGGGTCATAACTATTGCAGGTGAAAACAAAGGGGCTTATATGGAACTCATTCGATCCCCAAATAAACATCATGAGCAACATGGCGAGCACTCACATTTTCTTCACAGGAAAGGCAACAATGGTAAGTCGGTGCAGACAGTTGGGAGTCATCAATCTGATAAAAGCTCCAGCAGCAGCAGCAGTGGCGAGGAAGGCAAGCCAAAAATGAAGGACAGAATTCACCGCAAAGGACTCAAGGCAGGGAACTCATCACAGCTGCCACTGAGTTCATTCACAAATAGCAATGTTCAAGGTATCAACAACTCCATTATGTACAACAGTTCCTGCACTCACCACGACCCAGGAGTGCACCTTGCTCTCACTAGAAAGCCCAGTGGGGATGGATTCGACGTCACACACCATGTCAATGGCCGCCACAGTTAAGTGAGACACAGAAAGCGCAACAATTGAGAAGAATCGACGGGTTTAATTTAATTACTTTCATGTTTTGGATTGATTAGGATATAATATCTACAATTTGTGATAAGAATAAAATGCAAGTGATATATGCAAGTGTTGGAAAAACGGGGCATATATGGGGGTTCTAATTCTTCAGCTTCCACTGCTAGTTGGATGTGACTGAAGATTGTTGATCGCCTTGTTTCCTAATAAAAGGGGTCTATGGTTCTGTTTATTCTGCAGTGCTGGATCAAACACCCACAAGGGAAACTCGTATCTTTTTCTATCAGTTTTGTTTTGACTAATGCAGCCTAAATTTCACTTCGAAACTTATATGACATTGATCCAACAACATCTTTCTTATCGATCAATCATCATCATCATAAATTCATAATCACTATAAGTCTATAATGCAATGCCTCTGAGCATAGAAAATCTAAAGTCAGAAACTTGAACATTGAAAAACAGGGTTTCAGAAGTACTCACTTTGGTTCCTTGCACAGACGGTGAGATAGGGAGGGCTTCTTGGAGAAATCTGAACTTGGTTACATGCATAAAGTTGGTTTCTTCGATTGGATTGGACACAGAAGAATCTGAGAAGACTTGCTTTGCTTGTTTCTTCAGAATACAAGGGAGAAGTGTGGGGGGCTGTGGAGGAAGGAGAATAGTTTGTTTCGTTTTGTGGGCATTGGGTCGGCCCAGGATAGATGTAAAACTGACCGAGTGATGTTTATCTGTAAAGGATAAGGAGCCCAAGAAGAAAAAGAGTATTCTCCTCGAGAATTATCCGGATGAGGATTCGGGAGTGAGACCTCGAGAGGAGTAATCCCCCTCAAGCCATGAATAATGTGATGGATGAAAACAATTATCTCGATCTACTCCATGTTAGTAGTGAACCGCTTATAGAGACGTGATACCCAAGTCGAGTGATGCTTGTTTTTAAGGGATATCCGGGAACGATTAATCTCTTGCGGATTGAGGAGTGAGACCTAGAGAGGAGTAAATCCCCTCATGGAATGAATAATGTGAGACTTAGGATTGTGATCCTCTCAAGAAATAAGTAATGTGGTAAATGAAAACAATTGTCTCGATCTACTTCATGTTAGTAGTGAAACCGGCTAATAAAGACATGATATCCACTTTAGTTTGGAGCATAAGGATTGAAATATTGAGGATCATTGAAGTATCGGTGGTTCGGAAAAAAAATCTTGATGGATATATCGATTAAAATTTTATCAAAAAATATATATAAAAATTATATATTCGATCAAAATAGACTAAATATATAATATCGAAAAGATATAAAAATAAATATCGGTGCTTGTAAAATACAGAAATTTCAAAAAAATATTGAGAATATAATAAATATTTTAGTCCTTGGTCTGGAGGACTAGATATGCAAATAGCAATCAAAGGATGCCATCGCATCTAATGTTTCTTTGGTTGCCTTCAATTTTGATTCTATTAATTTAAGCACAAAGCTCAATTGGATCTCAAATGAAACACAGAGCTGGCTGGACCCAGGCAATGACCTCATTCATCCCAGAAATAACGAAAGCAGAAAGCTCATCTTCAGCTACCGACACACCTTCATCCCAATCCATCCATAAATTCTACCCTGCATTCCCCTCGCCCCTGCCTTTGTCTCTATAATAACCATATCCTCTACTGCTCGCGTCATACTAGTCTCCAAACCATTCTATCTATCAAAATCATCATCATTCATGATTGTACAAATTGTTATGAGTACCTATTGAAAGTTTGAAACTTCATAATCAAAGAAGCCTTAAATTGCAAATTGTTTGCAACGTAATCTATTGTATTGATGGATTTAATCTGTTGAAAAACTATTTCAATACTCTAAAACACTTTAACTGACTTAACATATACGCATACCTATCTTTCTTCAATGACTCTAAATTTATTTAAGACATTTCACTAAATGGTTTTTTATTCTTATTTTTAAGATATGTATAATTGTATATAACACTGTTATAATAATCATCCTCTACTGGTCGTCATACTAGTCTCCCAACCATCATGATTCTACAAATTGTCATGACTCATGAGTACCTATTGAAATTTTGAAACTTTAAAATCAATGGAGCTTTAGATTGCAAAAATTCTAAAGAAATCCGTTGTCAGTTAACCTGACAGTCTGATACGCTCAAAAGAACGTTTTAGCGAGACAGGGCTTAGGGGTATTTTGGTCACAAAAGAAAATTGGCTGGAGAACGGACGCAATGTCGTATGCATGGTTGCACAACCGAACCGAAAATGCTGCAAAGTCGTAGAGAGGGAGTACTAGTAAAATCTCTTTGGCTGTTGCAGACTTTGTAGTCTCTTTCTTCTCCTCTCTGTAAAGTGCGCTCTCTCAAACCTTCCTCTCCAAGCTTTCTCTCTCCTTCCCTACATCTCTTTCACACTCTCTTCTGTGTTTTGAATCGTGTAATTGTTACTTGCTTTGATTCAAATTACAGCACAACAATGTAATTAGAGTACTGTTATATGCGGCATCAGCATTAGTTTGTAGGCATATGTAGTTTGTGGATGTTAAGCTAAGGCCTGGTCATCACACTCGAAACCCGAAGGATATATATATATATATATATATATATATATATATATATATATANATTTTTTTTTTTTGAAATCACCCGAAGGATGTTAAGATGAGGAGGATCAGCTTAGGGCAATAGATTTCAGTGATGAGGATGTTAAGATGAGAAAGTTAATCATTCTAGAGATAGGGCACGATGATTGAATTTCGAGTAAAACTAAAAGAAGCTTGTATAGAAATTCTTGGTGCATGCTTCAGTCCTGAGATAATTACTTAAATTTACCTAGCTGGCTGTTGAGTTTTAAGCATGTTTTAACCTAGGACATATATAGGACCAATCGATTGGTTCTTGGTTTGATAAAAGAGGGTGCATTTGCTCGTTATTGAGGGCATCGGATTGCAATTTGATATGCTGTTGATTACGTTAACCAGTGTAAAATCGTCAAAACCTCTTATGAATATGATAACGGGAAAGATGGAATCATGGCTCTTAAATTATTAATACCATTCTGCATAAATTGCATTTTTGTTGTAAGTGATTGGTAGTAGATATTGATGTTTAAGTGCATCCATTCCCATCATTAATTTGTTGGAACAGAAACTGAATCATGTGAACTTTACTGATAAAGAACTTTTTCCTAGTTCAAATTACATCAGTTAGCTTGAGCAAATTCCCGCAAGTGAAAGACATTGGTTATCATAAACAGTAACAGATAGCTTAACTAGCTCAATAAAATAAAACCATCAAGAGTACGACACAGCAGAAATCAGTGAAAGAGAGACATAAACAAAGATATCAATAAGTAATCTTCAAAAGTCTAAAAGAGAAGCAAGTAGCAGTAGTACGACAGTGATAAGCTAAAGCTTCTTAACGTCACTACTCAGACACTTCTAGAGGTTCTTATCAAGATAACAGTTCTCCTAAATTCTACTCTGGGGACCGACGCGACGCAAGTAGTTAATTGCTGCATCACTTATCTGTATAAAATGCGCATTCCTTGTACTCCATGATTCATTGACTGCAAATCCTGTCCAGCTTCCATCAGGGTGGCCATGATCCGACCGACGGCAGCAATGGCAAAGTATTTTATAGCCCTCTCCAACAGATGTGTTCTCGGGGTTTGGAATCATGACCAAGAAGGGACACGAGCATGGAACGTGGTCTACAACCTTCATACAAACTTCACAAAGTTCAGGCCCATCATACTTTGATAAATCATCTATGTATTCTTCATCAGGGTGAGTTCTGGAATGCTCCGGAGCGTCTGTGCTCCGCGTTTGTTTGCCTTACGTGTCGATCCTCCATTGGCGCGAGTATTTCGTCCGTGTTAGTCTCCCGTTAGTCTCCTTGAGCGCGTGAGTTGCATAACTCGGTAAGTATTTCATCCGCAATCAGAGAGGGCAGACGAGTTGGATGTGGGTAAATTGGTCACTGAATTCTTGAGTGAAATGGGAATATCAATGAATGAGATCGATCTATCTCCCTCTCCTTGATCTGATCGGCTTTCTTGGAGGGCTCGGCGGCGAACTGGTGATGGTCTGATTTTTTGGCTGCTTCTTCGGCGAAGCTATTGGGTCGTTTCCACAGATCTTCCATTGTTTGTCTCTTCAGTTGCAGGACTGAGGGAGAGAAAGATAATGTGTTGGTGGGTTTGGAACCCAGGTATGGAGGAGATCCCTTTCTTTCTTTTTAATATCATTGTTGAGGTTTACGATAAAATGCAAGACACCGGACAAATTCTGGGAATTTGCATCCGTTGGTTATAATCGTAGTCTCATGTTTCTACAGATATTGGACATAGTTCCGGATAAGTTCAGAGTTGTGGCCCTAGCAGCTGGCTCAAATGTTACTCTTCTTGTGGATCAGGCAATCCATCAGATGGATAGCATTTCTTAGACTTCGAAATTTTGTTTATTCCAAAATACAAATCAGTTTTGGAATTTGAGTGGTAAAACTTTACCCGACTCAATAATCATCCATCATAACTGCTAGTAAAGTAGTTGTCTGTAGTTTGGAATGTTTATATCTT
>NC_020494.1:5528728-5542412 GCF_000184155.1 Fragaria vesca subsp. vesca
AAAAAAAAAAAAATAACAGTTACAAATACGCACGCAATGAGTTCCAATTCCGGTGAACCGACTAAAACAAGAAAACACACAAAGGCCCTATTTTACATTTTTCAATCACTTTCCTTCAAACTATATAATTCCATTAAATACACAGAGGTCATATATAGTAGCACTCGCCAAAAACTAAGAGAACAAACTTGTAAGGATGACCAAAAAAAATTATAATGAAAATTGTACACTGGCAACAGTCATTTTTCACAAAGATTGTAAATTTCTTAAAAGCAATTTTGAGATCAACCAAGAATCCAGAGCATGGGAGAAACATGAGATTCAACTGCAATAAATAAAGATGAAAAGCTTACTTTCAGGCTCGAGTTCGGGATCTCCCTTAACCGAATCCAAGCCCTCCTGAACGGATTCTCTCAAAATCCTCGAGCGATTTAAAAAACCCTTTCCGTTCCCACAGGGACCTGTTTGTAGTTGAACAGATGTTAAAGCACCGAAACCCCAACAGTGAAAACATTACCCCAAAACAGATATCAGAAACATTACCGGTCCCCAAGAAATATAGAATGGTGTGGCGGGCCAGCCCCCGATTCCGGCCTTATTGGCCTACCCGAGCGGCCGGTAAGGAGCGTCTAGGATCCATAGCCCTGATTTTTAAGACAGAAGTTTGAATGTAACAAATGGGTGATGTAAGCCCTGAATTACAGAGAGAGAGATCGACAAGTACCTGGGTGGATTTTGGAGGAGACAAGAGACGGACTTGAAGCATTGTCGGCGGAGGTTCCTCGTAGCGAACAATAACATCGTTGATTTGTGAGACGGGTCATCCAGTTTGGGATTAGTAAGTTCTATATAGGTCACAACAAGCTAGGGCGGGTCTGGCCCGGATCCGCAACTTGGCCCTAATGGATCAGATAAGGATTCAAAGAATGGAAAACCTCTTCTGGATAGGAATCCGCAACTCCTACATATCAGCAACAATTGGATTACAGGATAAAGCTCAATTGATTCAAGCTGCTGCTATCTTTTTATCATTCTGTTACAGTTTGTAAACTCATGTATATCATTCTGTAAATTCATGTATATCATTCTGTTATCATTGTAATCTTGATACAGTTCAATCAATATATAAACGTAGGTCAGGCACTTCATTTGGTGCGTCTGACGATCCAAAACCTTCTCTTCTATCTTAAACTCTTAATGGTATCACAGCCTTAAGTCCTAAGACTAATTGTTTTTTTCTTTCCGATCCTCAAATGGCCTCCACCAACTCTGCTTCCGCCTCTCAAACCATCAACTCCACCATCTCCGCCACCTCCTCCATCTCGATGGGCTACGTTGATGGCACTCTCCCCTGCCCCCCGTGCTTCAAGACCAATGAGGCTGGTCAACTCACAGATGAAGTAAATCCGGCGTACCGCACCTGGATCGCTCAAGATCAGATGGTTTTAGGCTGGATACACAACTCAGTAACCCCTGCTGTTTTGGCCACAGTTGCAAGGTCCACAAATTCCTTTTACACTTGGTCTACGAACACGATCCGTCCGTCCGTTTACAATTTCCTCCAACAAGCTCGCCTGTCCGGATTCGTGTCTAGTACATTACATTTGGTTCGATAGGGCTCTGATCAAGTACAGTCATTCGAAAAGTACCGAAACCAGAGAAAACGGCTCCTTAGCCTCTACAACAACTCAGACAAAATACTGTCTAAACTCCTTGCTAACCGTTTAGCTACTACCGAATCTGATCTCTGAAAACCAGAATGCTTTTGTGCTGGAGCGGCAAATCGAAGATAACTTACTTCTTGCTCATGAGTCGTACCATTATCTTAAGCTGAAGAAAGGGGAAAACTGTGAGGTAGGCCTAAAATTGGATATGAATAAGGCCTCTGATCGGCTTCAGTTGCCTTGAAGTTTGATTCTATTTCAAATAATCACCAGAAGACAATAATCAATATCATAACGTGGAGATATACATTACCTAAAGTCCCTTTTTGGATGCAAATGAAGTTGACATTTGTATACATTTAGTTATATATGTAACTTCACTAAACCAGGTACCCTAAAATAATTATTTTCATGAGTATCCTCAGTGTTTTCCAAATATATTCAATATCTCTATTTTTCAACAGCGTGATAGATATGTGAATACCGGGTTTTAGATCTCTGAGTCGGCAAGAACTGCCCCAATATGCAAGCTTCTTCGTACTTTGGTGTTATTGTTTTTGTCTTTGTTTTACTCTGGGGTTGGTGTTGATAAGCTGATGTATGATTTTGTCTTGGTCGTGGGTGAGTGAGACAATGGCAAATTCAAAAACCCAACGGCACTCTCTGAGAAACAAGCAAGGCATACTAGCATAGTGTATCTATTTTCAAAGTGCTAAACGTACACAAAGCAGGCTGGACCCAGGCAATGACCTCATATCCCAGAAATAACGAAAGCAGAAAGCTCATCTTTAGCTACCGACACACCTTCATCCCAATCCATCCAGAAATACTACCCTGCATTCCCTCGGCCTGCCTTAATTTGTCTCTAGCTATCATCATATATCATCCTCTACTGCTCCTCATACTAAACTCCAAACCATTCGATCAATCATCATGATTCTACAAACCGTCATGAGCACCTATTGAAAGTTTGAAACTTCAGAATCAATGGACCGTTAAATTGCAACACAATTGCAAATTGTTTGCAATGTAATCTATTGTATTGGCGGTTTTAGAATATAAAAAACTTTACGAGTTTCAATACTCTAAACATTATAACTGACTTGACATCTCTTAACATACATTTTTTCAATAACTCCTTTTTTTTTTTTAAGACATTTCACGAAATACTTGTTTTGCTTCCTAGTTTTGAGAAATATAGCTAGCGTTTGCAAATTGAGGGCTATAGATCCCTCTACAAAACTTTTCTATTACTCGACAACTAATGACCACTTCTATTAAAACCCGTAGACATATGATTTGCTCAATATTAACTCATTATATGCATTGTCGACATTTTGTTATTAATTTGTATTATACATGAAATTTTTTGAAATCCTAATACAAGTTGCTTGAAACATGAGTTATGACGTTAATTTAATACATGAGTAGTTTTAATTGTACTGTCCATATAGTAAAAAAAACCAAGTTCACCAATTAAACATGACTTTTTCTTTTTTTCTTTCTAACAACTAACCTCCAATTCAATCAAACTAGCTCTTACATTTTTGAAGCCTTGATTAACGAGTCAAATTGTAGCATGGGATCTAAAAAGTCAACGGTGATGAAACCCATGGTGCACATTAAGTTGGTGGCACGTCCCGCAGCCAATCGAGTTTAGGCAGAATCCGATTGTCATTGGACGGTTCACCTCTTAATTAATTGTGGGGGGTTAATTAGGCCCGATTAATTAAAGTTGAAGTCATACTTTTCAACAAAATATTGTCTCAACTCTCAACGTGTCTTGTTGCCGACGGCGCCCAGACTGTTACAAGAGCACTCCACGCAAAGACTAAAATGCCCATTTTCGAAAATACACCCCCCTCGTACTTGATAGGCCCGAGCTTTAATCATTATATATCGTTAGAGCTCGTGAATCATTTAGTCCAGTAGTATAAAAATTATTTTTATAAATTAGGAGTCGTGAGTGTAACTCATAAAAGATTAGTTATTGCATTTAAATTGTTAAAAAAAAAGTTCACACCTTGAAAAATTAGTATTTTCATTCATAACGGGTCAAAATGCTATGACGCTATATTTTCGAGCTTAAGGATCAAATCCATACCACACCGCACTTGGTAACTCAGATCATATTTCTACGTACCATCAAAAATCACTCATAATATGAAACATGATTTAGGACAATAAATTAACGAAAATTTGTTGTTAGTTAACCGATATTATTATTATTATTTTCTATTTTTTTATAAGGGATTGATACAACACAAGACATTTCTAAAAAAGGTCTTACTACTGCTCTCCTCAAGCAAGCTTAATTTTAGAATTCTAAATAGGACTCGGTGCATCGTTGCTTGTACAATCGCATCCTAAAAACGCTAACAACATTTAGAGCGTCGGGGCCATAGGGGTATTTTGGTCACCAAAAAATTAACCGGGGAATAGACGCAATGTCGTATGGTTTCACAACCGAAAATGGTGCGCAAAGTCGTAGAGGGAGAGGGAGTACTAGTAAATCTCTTTTGGCTGTTGCAGACTTTGTAGTCTCTTTCTTCTCCTCTCTGTAAAGTGGCTCTCTCTCAAACCTTCCTCCCCAAGCTCTCTCTCTCCTTCCCTCCATCTCTTTCACACTCTCTCCTCTCAAATCTCCACCGCCCGATCCAGCCGGTAATGCCGTTGGCGCCAACTACCACCGCCTCCGATATCGCCGCACTCCTACTCCTCTGATCAGAGCCGCCGCCGTCGTCTTCTTCTTGTGCTTGCTGCTGCATTGGAATGGGAGCGGTGCCGTCAACGCCGCGCTGGGGCAGCTCCGCCGCGCGTCCGCTGGAAACGGCGGAGTATCTGATCGGGACCTTCGTCGGCGACGAGTCCTTTCCTGTGTCCTCCGATTACTGGCAGAAATTGCTCGACCTCCCTCTCAGTCTTCAATGGCCTCCTGACCGCGTTCAACAAGCTTGCGAGGCTCTCGGTCAGTAAACTCTCTCTCTCTTTCTATTTCTCTCAGTTTCTGTGTTTTGAATCGTGAAATTGTTACTTGCTTTGATTCAAATTACAGCATAATGATGTAATTAGGGTTCTGTTATATGCGGCATCAGCATTAGTTTGTGTCTTTATAGATATTAAGCTTAGGCGTGGTCATCACACTCGAAATCGAAGGATATTAACATGGTGATCAGCTTAGGCCAGTAGATTTCAGTGATTAGGGTAATAGATTTGTGATTTTTAGAGTTTGAAGCGTTGTTAGAGAAAGTTAACCATTCTAGAGATAGAGCACAAGGAATGAATTTCGAGTAAACTAAAGAAGCTACTATGCCGTGGGAGAAATGAAAAGGAGAAAGTAAGGTGCTTGAAATGCTTGGTTCAAGCTTCGGTCTTTAGTGAACTTTTTTATCTTACCTAGCTGGCTGGTGAGTTTTAAGCATGTGTTAACCAAGGCCATAGGATCAATCGATTGGTTCTCGGTTTGAGTAAAGAAAGCGCATTTGCTCATTATTGAGGGCATCGGATTGCAATTTGGTATCCTGTTGAATAACCAAAAACTCCTAACATTAACCAGAGTGTAAAATTGTCAGCACCTCTTAGGAGTATGATAATGGGAAAGATGGAATCATGGCTCTCAAATTCTAAATACCATTCTGCATAAATCTCATCTTTGTTGCAAGTGATTGGTAGTCAACCAGTAGGTCTCTCATATGCATGTAGTAGATATTGATGTTTAAGTGCATCCATTCCCATCATTGGTTTGTTGGAACAGTAACTGAATCATGTGAACTTTACTGATAAAGAACTCAGCCATGACTTTTTCCTAGTTCAAATTACATCAGTTATCAAAATTTTGATGTGCTTGTGGTTGTTTGATGATATGGGTATTGAAGATTCTGTATTCCAAAAGGGGATTGTTAATTTTACACGAGATTATAGAGTCATTTCTTCTTGAGTTGACCTTATGTGCATCCATTGAGTCCTGGAAATTCTAGAAATGTGCACGAGGATCCTCCCTTTTTTCTTTAAACTATTGATGAATGATGATTCGATAACTGTAATGGCTTGTGCCTCTTTTCTACTTCAACTTTTCGCGGTTGGCCATCTTTCAGCAGCTTAACATACCTGCATGTTCTCATATGTGTTTTATTTTTTTCGTCCCAATTTTGCAGCACAAAACAACTACAAAACCAGACACCTCGCAAAGCTTTTGATCCATCTGGCATGGTGTTTACAAGAAGCTATTTCAACTTCTGGTGCCCCTTCTCTTGTTTATGGGAAGGCCGTTAATGCAGTGTACATCTCATCTGTCTTTTTAAAGTACTTAATTGAAAATTCAAAAAGCGACAAGATGGAAGAGTTGTATTTATCTCTAGATGAAAGTGAGCCAATGCCAACTGATATTACAAGAGGTAATTTCCTTGTATTCTTTTTGATAAATGATGTCAAACCAGTAATGAGCTTTTCAATGGAATGTTTCATGATGTATTGGTTCTAATAATATCTTCAGCCTAAGTGAAAGTGCAAATTAATTGTCTTATTCAGTGTACCATGAGGTGTGCTATGGTATGAGGATTAGATGATAACTATAATTTGAGAATTAAGTCACACCTATTATTACAAAGAAATAATGGCTGTTAGTATTTTAAGCATTGCATATTACTCCCACCGGAGGTTGATTTTTGATGACTCAAAAGGGCACAACTTATTGATGGTTGAATGGACTGGGAAGTCTTCTTGTTTAGGTTTCTCATTTCATATACTTATTATCTGGGTTCAGATCCAGTTGACATTATGTAATAAAATGTTTTTGACAGCATAAATTTATAGCTATCTTGTTTCATTCAATTTTGCAGATCTTAACATTGAGGATTTCGTAATGTGTAGTGTGCTTACCTTTATCGGATCAATAGATGTAAGGTAAATTTCAAGTAATCTCTCATGCAGTTATGCCCTATTATTCATATTATGCGTACTGTTTTCCTAATTATATTTTCTTCATTGAAGTCCTGATACATACCTCCTTCACTTGGAACTGCTTAACTTCATGCTGATTGCAATGTCAACTCAGCTTCTTTCTGGCCCATCCCCAGGACCAGAAGATGTGAACCCATTTCTCGATGCTGCAATGTCTCAGGTTAATGGACAAAATTGTACTTATTTTAGTTGAAATTTCTAGCTGATGCCATTTTTCTTTAATCTTACATTAGTTTTGCAATGTACAGGAAAGCTCTTTGGTTATCTTGGTTGTTCGTAGACTGCTACTTAATTACATCACTGGACGTTCGATACCATTGAATAGTGCATCTTATTCTATATTTTCTGAAGGAAGCCAGCCTGGTGTTATACAAAGAGTCAGTTCTGCAGCAGGTATGGCTGTTTCTTTGATATACTTTTTCTTTCTTTCTTCAATCTTATGTTGACTTGGCTCCCTCCTGAGAGAACAGTACACATGCCCTGTATATATACCATATTCCAAGCTTTTAATTGTTGATATCTTTTTTTCTTTTATGCTTCTTTAGGGTGTCATGGTTTTTACTATTGTTGGGCAATATTGAATTATAACTTTCTGTTGACACCAATTATTTGCCTTGCAGCAAATTTTATGCTATTACCATTCAACTTTCTCGTCAGTTCCAGTGGTGAAGGCTCAAGAAGTCTTTTGGCTGATTGCAGTCTCCATGTGCTACTTATTCTCACTCATTATCATAAATGTGTTGTGGGCAAGGAGCCAATTACAGATAAAACAAATGATACCACTACTTCAAATTCACTTTTAAAAGGGAGTAGATATTTTTCTGACAACCCTTACTGCAAGGCCTTGGAACATGCAACAGATGTTGAATGTAAGATGCTTTAATTATCTCTTTATGTATTCTTATTATGAGGTTTCCTTCAAATAATTGGCTACAATATTTTTCTGGCTTGCAGTTGATCGTGTAGATACTGAGGGTAACGCACATAGTGGTCCAGTTTTGAGGTTACCTTTTGCTTCCCTGTTCGATACCCTTGGAATGTAAGTATCTGTTTTTCCTTCTATTTTCGTGTTTGTAGTCGATTCCTTTTTCTGGTGCTATTATTGTCTGATTCTTTGTATTTATTGTCATCTAACTTGCTGTGGGCTTCCTAAGATGGAGTGCATGAGTGTACTATGTATGTGGAAGTAAAATGATAGAAAATCAAGCTTCGGACATTTAGGTGTCTTCTGTGTGCATAAATGACAATCATATAAAAACAAATGTGTCCAGAACTAACAAATTAGCTTAATTTGCTGCTTAGTTTATGTTTTCTATAGTTTTGATTCCTAGGCTGTATTGTAGAGGCTGGTGGTAGCTCTAGTGGTTTACAGAGTTTACTCATCAAGTCCTACACTCGAGGTCCCAAGTACATACATCACCCACCCAGATATTGTATAAGAAAGAAAAAGATTCCTTGGCCTTAGTATTTTGCATACCTGTTTGTTAACATATACATTTATAATTTTATATCGACATGCTGTTCAAAGTGAAATTTTTGGGCCTTATGGTTTGGTGGTGATTTCCATGGGCATGCTACTCAATAGCCGTGCTCAATATACAGTGTATACAAGCTGAGAGTACAACTTTCGTTTTGAGTTTCTCATTTTCTCCCTCTGCAGGTGCTTGACTGATGAGGCTGCTGCACTTTTGCTTTACTCTTTATTGCAAGGAAATCCAGACTTTCTGGAGTATGTCTTGGTGCGAACTGATTTGGATACACTGGTATGTAACACAGCTGTATCACTGTCATTGGACAAAAAAAAAGAAAAAAGAAATGGACCAGTTTTTGTGGCAAAATTTGTGTTAAGACTTTAAGACATACTGTTACATTCTTTTGGACTTGAAATCAACACTTGATACTGATGCTTATTTTTGTTATGACATGGACAGTTGATGCCCATCCTGGAAGCGTTATATGATGCCCCAAAAAGGACATCTAATCAAATCTACATGTTGCTCATCATACTTCTCATACTTAGTCAGGATTCATCTTTTAATGCAAGCATTCACAAATTGGTAAGGCCTGGCTCCTGTAACCAACTAGTCATCATGTTTTCTAGGGGTCATATTAATATTACTTTCACATGCACAGATACTCCCTACTGTTCCCTGGTACAAAGAACGTCTCCTCCACCAGACGTCGCTTGGTTCGTTAATGGTCATTTCTCTGATAAGGACAGTGCAGTATAACCTATCTAAGTTGCGGGTATTTATCTGCCTCTTTAACTGTGAACTTTCTTCCAAGTGCTTTATGACTCCGATTATTAGATTGCTTATCACTTGATATCTATGTCAATTATATGTAACACCTTGCTATTTGTGTATTGCATAGTAATTTATTTAAGGTATGCGTTAAATTCACAGAACTGGAATCTGATTTAATAAGTTGGTTTCTTAGTGGTCACAGAACAGTGATTATTCTTTGGAGATTTTGTGTATTTCCCTGATTAACATGTTATCTTTGTTTAATTGCAACAGGATGTTTATCTCCATACAACTTGTCTAGCAACTTTGGCAAACATGGCACCTCATGTCCACCGTTTGAGTGCGTATGCATCCCAGAGATTGGTCAGCCTATTTGATATGCTTTCTCGGAAGTATGTTCTTTTCTGCCTGCCTTGTTGTTTCATATATTTTTTATTTTTTCTCTTTTCCATTAGCTTTACTCTACTTTTTTTTTTTCTTATTTGTTTGGGAGTTCTTACTTTTGTTTCCCCTTTCTTACCCTTATTAGAGCATTAGTTGACATGTTGTTGTAATCTTTGGTTTAGGTACAACAAACTAGCAGAGTTGCGTAATAATCAGATGACATTAGCCAAAGGCAACTCAATAGAAGATGATACTGTAATGACCACATACCTTGCATCTATTATGGCTGTTCCAAATTGTTTTGTTTAGTAAGTATCACCCTGTATTATTCTATTGTCTGCTAAGCTGGAACCTTTTTCGTTGCAGTCAACAGAGATGCATATATATACCGACTTCTTGAGACTTGTCCTTGAAATATTAAATGCAATTTTGACATATGCTCTGCCACGGAATCCTGAGGTATTGTTGTATTACTCTGAGGGATTGAGTACATGGTCCGGTTTCCGTATTTCTTAATCTATACAATGGTGCAGGTCGTATATGCGATAATGCACAGGCAGGAAGTATTTCAGCCTTTCAGGAATCATCCACGCTTCAATGAGCTGCTTGAAAATATTTATACGGTATGCTCGATATTATCTCTCTTAACTCCATTTTTTTTAAACAAAACTTTGTCATATTCTCATCAGTGGGCAATTTTTTATGGCACTTGGGCTCCTGTTTACCTTTTTGTTAACTTTCAAACAATATGAAGAAATCACCTTTTGGTGCATTTGACTGGACTAAAATTGTTTGTCTGGTTTTGTAGGTGTTAGATTTTTTCAATAGCCGCGTGGATGCACAGAGAACAGATGGAGAATGGTCAGTAGAAAAAGTACTTCAAGTCATAATCATTAATTGTAGATCATGGCGTGGTGAGGGAATGAAGGTAAAAGGGGAAAAGAGACATTGTTCGATAAGTTGATTTGAAGTTGTACCTGGTGATTGTTGTTTATAATCCCTTCATAATCTTGTTTCCTCAGATGTTCACCCAGTTGCGCTTCACATATGAACAAGAGAGTAATCCAGAGGAGTTCTTTATTCCATACTTGTGGCAGCTAGTACTGTCCCGCTGGTAACTCTCATCTGCTTATACAGTGGAAAAGGATAAGAAGAAAGAGTGTTAATTTTTCAATATGTCTTCTGTATAGCCCTCATTTTTGCCCGTATAGAAGATATCCAGTAAACATGTTGGAGGAGCGTCATTTAGTGATAGTTTTTGTTACTAATTTTCCAATCTTTATCAACTGGTACAGTTCCATGTTTAACTAATATAACTTTTCTTTCATGCTTCTCATTACAGTGGAATCAGTTTCAATCCTGGAGCCATAAATTTGTTTCCAATTGATCAACTTTCCGAGGTATGGCCTAATAACATAGGGCAGGAACATTTGAACTTAGTTTTGATTTACTTCCTGATATAAAGTTCTTCAGTAGCATGTAAAGTGAAATACATTCTTTTGTGCAGAAACAAAGTGATTATGAAGTGATGTCCAACAATCATGTAGATGGAGAGGTTCCCAAGCATGCGGTCTTTCTTGACCCATAGATGGAATATATAGGTTACGCCACAAGAGATGTCAAGGTTTCTTGGTGGATATGTAAATTATACATGAAATAGTAGGAAACAAGTAGTATTCTTCTCATTCTTTTCTGTTTATACGTGTGCAACACTAGAGGCCCTTCTATATAAGTAGATGTATCCCAAAATCTTTGATGTAATGAATAAAAGAAGATGCTCATTTCCATCTTCAATCTTCATAATGTACTAATGTCGTTCTGAAATAAGATTTGTCTCTACCGGTTGTCATTGAGCATTTTTACACAACTTTTAGTCATCTGGGTAGTGTATTCTCTAGTTTTAGCTTAGAGACGGCTGCTATTCTGCTAATCTTCTTATGTAAGGACTTCTGCCTTAAAATCTGAGGCTCTGAGCTTGTTCATTGCCTTTTCTAGGCTGATGTTTTGATCCTTAGGCTGTGTTTGGTAGACCTGACTGGAAAAGATTAATATCCATGTCGATCAGACTTCGATTGGAATGGAAATAGATTGGATTTGAAGCCTCAATCTTAAATCAGTGTTTGGGAAACAGTTCACAAGCTGGACTGGATAAACTTGAATTAAAGAAAAACAAAAACTCAACCCAAACGAAAAGTTCTTCGGCTCGATGGCTCGATGGAAACAAGTGATTCCAGGATAATCGAATTCTCTGTGATAGTGTCCCATCGCAAGAACTCATCGCCGGCGGCAACTGACATTGATTCCGGTAATCTATTTTGCAGACTTGCTCTATGTGCGGCGGTTAGAATGTTGCTTAGGTTAGAATGTACGAGCAATTTTCTATGCTAGATGGCTTTTGAGTATGATACTTATTTGGTTTGCATTTCTTTCAATTCGATTAGGGCTTTTTCTCTATTGTAATGGTAAAAAGAAGTTAAAGGATATTGCACATCATTTGATATTGCTAAACATCACATACGGATAGCCAAATTTCATTTGATATTGCTAAAACCTAAACCAAATCAAACATCAAAGTTCAGAGTACAAATACATGCCTCTAAATTCTACGGTTTTTTAACCAAATCAGACATCTTGTTTGCCAAGACTAGCTCAGCAACTGCAACACAAGCACCGACAATGTTTGCTAAGAGAATGTAGCCGTCCCCTCCAAGAAAACCATCCAGAATCCAGAACACAAAGGAAACCAACATAATCGCCGAATCCTTTTTCGATATACTTTTAACTGGAACGCGTCCTCTTACGATATTAATCTACAAGAAAAAAAGAAGAATTAATACTAGAGTCAAAACCATAGAAAGAGAGATATATATACACAACGAACTGAATCCAACCCTTACCATTCGCTTAATCGCCCAGTAGTGAAGAGCTATGCTTGTGAGACATCCCAAGAGACCAACAACAGTGTCAACTCCGGACTCAAATGGACCGGCAAATGAAGTGACCGCCGCTATAGGCACCGCGAGAGGTAACATGATGCCAAAAAGATAAGGCCGGTAAAGAAAAGGAAAAAACTGATATTAGATAATTAAACATAAGATAAGATATATAAATACTGAAAGAGAAAAGAGAATTTCCAGCTTACAGAGTCGCCAATAACATTGACCAAAGCCATTACAATCGTAACTCCAAGCTCCATCATGGCACTCACCCAAAATCATAAGCAAATTGTGCACAGAGAAAAAAGCATGATACATCCACATAAAGGCACTCAGGGTGCTGAGAAAATGCTTTTCAAAGCTTTTATTGCCAGTAAGTTCATCCTGAGCTGTACGGGGGATAAGAATTCCATCATCAAACACATCTCTCAAGTGCTGAATCTCCCTGAAGATGCGGATCACAGTGATCAACAAAATGCAGTATTTCAAAAGAGAGGGAACTGTGTCATGGTGCTCCCCCGGGGACCCTGTAACCAAAAATGGATTGAAGTACACGAGTTAATGAGAATCAATCATTTACCAGCAGAGAAGTTAAAAAAAGACAGAAGCTTGGAAGCCATGGAGACCAGTAGCTTCGTCTTCTCTGTTCCGGAGCTGCTGGACTGTTTATCGACGATTAGAGACGCCGTTAACGAGAACGCGAACTCCCTTCTGAGCTCCGTGGATATAATCAATGTGGTGGAGCAAAGAATATGGCACTCAACTCAATGGAAGAAGCAGGGCAGTTTGAGAATTTGCCGGGGAAAGGAAAACCTCTAGACCTGAGTAGCAACCCTCATGTAGACCCGGCAGATGATACATTGTACCACAATTCTCTCTCTCTCTCTCTCTCTCTCGAAGGTGGAGCTGAACAAGGAGATCATGAAGAGAAAGAGAAATGGTGATGGGGATGACAAGTGGGTGGAGACTTGTGAGGCTAGCTCTGAAGGTGCAGATCAACAATAAAGTTTTGGAATTTGGAGTATATATAACCTATATATTGTTCCTCTTGGGCACCAAACGTTTGAAATCAAGTGGGATGAGAAGGAGAGCTGTATCGAATGGAAAGATTAGTACTTTAGCATTTCTAGACTACAGAGGATGCTTGTAGAAGAGAAAGTTCTGAAATTTTTACATGTTCACTTCTAATTTTCTATCAAAATTGAATACTAAGAATGCTATGCCAAGCAGTTTACGAACAAAGAGAACAAAAAAACATTACCAGCAGCAGCAAAGTCTCCAGCAAGGACAAACATCACAAGAGCTGTGACCAAGCGCATCATCATCTTTGAAAGCTCAAACCTGTGACGAAGACAGAAAAAAAAACTTATGAAGAAGAAGATCAACCTGTGAATTTTGGGAGGAGAGGGAGAGAGAGAAGAAGAAGAAGATAAGTATACCAGAGGGAGGCTAAGCTTGTGACTTGTGAGTAGTGAAGGCGGCCTCCTCTCTCTCT
>NC_020494.1:5542432-5552705 GCF_000184155.1 Fragaria vesca subsp. vesca
CCTCCTCTCTCTCTCTCTCTCTCTCTCTCTCTCTCTCTCTCTCTCTATATGAGACTGAGAGAGTGAATAAAGAGAGTGGGAGCTGCTAGCTGCCTCCGTACTCCGCAATCCCCTTAAATTTATGCTTTCTTTCTCTGCTTCCTTCTTGCATGTCCGTTGTCTTATCTAATTTCTTTTTTTGCCCCTTTCCCCTTGCACAAGATGAGGACGAGCTGAGCGGGCCTGAGACCGATGCAGGGGTATACATGTCTTTTACTGTTTTGTCCGAAGAGAGACGAACGGATTTTGGTGAGAGCGATGGGGCGTAGCTAATTAATTTGTCTCTCTCGAAATGAAATCAAACTCCCACTCGCTTTGCAGCACGTGGCACCAGCCTTGTATGATTTGCTCCTAAATAACAAGCATCCCTCCTCATTTCCAACACCATCACCTCCTCCACCTCCTCCGTTAAATTACAAAGAAATTTTATTATCACATCCCTAAATGTTAGATAGATACTATTTTTTTTTTTTTTTAGTAGAGGGTTTGGAATCCAGCCTAGCTGAGAGGCTCATCCCCACGCCCGGTTTCATTTATTATAATAATATCAAATTTTTGCGACGGGGTGACATAGTACCTAAACCCCGCGCTATAGATAAACAATAGCTATGATCCTCGTAGAGAACATCCTGAATACTGTCAGGAGTCTTCTTTAACCAAACATTATCAATGGAACAATTACTAGCAAGGTGCGCAAGTCTATTAGCAACACCATTTGCTTCACGGTAAATATGCCGAATTCTAATAGACTGAAAAGCACTAAAGTAACTTTTACAATCACTTATAACTCGGCTTACCTCCGAGAGATCTTCCTTCGCACTTTTAAGAGCAGCCACAAGAACGGCAGAGTCGCTTTCAATGTCAATGTTCGTCCAACCTTGGTGAATACCAAGAAGAAGACCAACCCTACACGCCTCTGCTTCCATATTAAGAACCGAGTGAGATACACATCTCTTTTTTTGTATAAATTATATAAGACTTTGTGGGTCTGTAAAATTACCAAAAGAGACATTCATATCAAAAGTAAAGAAAACACCATGCTTAAGACATTCATATTAATTATTATACTTCTAACACTTTTTAAATTCTTACTTGAATCAAGTATACCAATATTTTGAAACCACATATGAATACTATGCAATAGTTCCCAAGAATCGATTAATTTAGTTTTACACAAGATTGAGTATTCCAATGCTAAAAAGTTCTGTTAAGGATTTTAGTAATGTTTTGTTTTGATTCGTTAGGCTCAAGAATTCTTGAAATCAATTTGAGTAAGAGGCTCTTTGAGAATAAATTTTTTCGAGAAAAACTGATGGAAGATGGTGTTAACAAAATGAAATCCCTCGAGAAAGATCTTAACAAGGTGAAACCTCTTAGAAAAAAATAAAAATCTTCAAGGAGATGTCAATGAGGTAAAACTGTACGAGAAAAGATAAAACATTTTGAGAAAAATCTCACTAATGTGAACTTTTTTTTTTTGAATAAATTGAGTAGTACGTGGATCTAGAAAAGTATGTGTATTTAATCAATGAGTCATGTATTTAGTGAATAAGTTGTGTATTCAAATAAGGGTATTGCAGGAAGTTTGGGTATGTGTATCTAGTAAAATGTTAAAACAATAAAATTAATAGGTGGTGTATTAAGTATGAGATGTGTATCTAACGATTAGAGATATGTTAATAAAATTTCTCTTCATAATAGAAATCTTAATTTACAAAATAAAGTAAACTTTCGCTTCTTCTTCACAATTGTTTTCATTTTGGTCGAGAAACAATAGTTGTCTTTTTCATAGTTATATGTATATATTACCTCTAAGAAATGTATTCAAACATCGTATATTTTCATTAGGATTGCGCTCTTGTTTCGTGCATTTTGTGTTAGGATAGAGGAAGACACACAATGACATTTGATCTAATCAAACATAATTAGATGGCGTGTACTTGATATAACAATATACGCATTGGTTGATGCAAAAAAATACTTGAAATTTTGAATCAATAATGTATGCATTGAAACGTTTAAAATAGCGTGCTTAGACTTAAGGCGAGGCTTTTCCATTTTTGCCTCAAGGCTCTTCTTGAAAAACTTTCATCACAAAAGGTGACAAGGCGGAAAATGCAACGCGTCGCTGTTTGTTGTTTTTTTTCTTCTACCCTAATACAACGTTGTTTTGGTAGAAAAAATTTAAAAAAAAAAAAGAAAGAAAAAAAAAAAAAAAAAGGGTTCTTTCGGTTCATTCGTGAGCGACTTCCACTGGCGGAGCCAGCCCGGTCTTGACTGGGCTGGAGCCTAGGTGAGTTTTTGAAACTCCATAAAAAAACTTACATCACATCTAATCTATAGGTTACATATAATAAGCAGGCCAAAAAGGTGTGTCGCAAGCTAATTGTAGGATCTTTAGGTGGGCACCAATTTTATTCTGTCGCTTTGCCTTCAATCCTCTTGGCCGCTTGTTACGTTGCAACTTCCTATTTCCTTCAGTTTTAAAAGACTCATTGTCAGCACAAAACTCAGATTCATGATTTTCACTAGGACAAAACAAAACCTAGTCAAACAATTCTTGTGGCTCAAAGTCATCCCTTGTAGCAGCAAACTACTTGTTGCACCTCTCTTCTTCTGGAAAATGACTATTCTCCCTTTGATGAGTTCTTCTTTCCCTTTGATCCATGGTTCCTCCATTCAATTCAGGGGAAGAACATATTACAATTGAACTAATAAAATAGAAGTGATCGGGTGCCGTCGGTTCTAGTGGAGTAGGTCTATGGTCGTAGCGTTCAAACTTCGTAGTAAATACGATTACACGAAAATTTTAGTTACTAGTGTAAGCATTTTCAAAAAAAATTGCTAGTGTAAAATTTACACACTTTAAAATGAATAACTAAAGCTTTCAAACGTAATTACCAATACACATAAACAATTACAAATTAAAAGTAACGGATTAAAAATCTTAAAAAGTTAGAATATACATGTGTTACCAATTTTTTGCACTGTTGAGCTTCAATGAATATTTTTCATGTGTTACCGGTAGCCTAGGTGACATTTTCATCCTGGTTCCGCCGCTGACGACTTCTCTCATCTTCTCTCCCAAACGCACCATCTTCTCACCTCACCTAAATATTCGACCAGTAAATCACGCTCTCCGAGTAGCGAGTCAAACACGGTGGCCAGACTGCACCAAGTTCTTGGTCTTCTTCTCTCGACTTGTTCTTTCATCAGTTCAATTGATTAGCAGGTTTGGACTTCCAAAGTTAGCACTACCAAGTTCAATCGGCTTCATTGCCCGTACGTCCAGTTTGCTCCATGCATGGCTCAGGCCTCAGGGTAATTGACTCTAGCTAAGCTATGTCCCTTTTGCATGTGTTGAAACTTGAAAACTACATTATTTGTTTTAGGGTTTAAATAAAATCAGTTTTGTTTTTTTTTATCTTCAATAATGTCGACAGTATGTGTACGTATTTAACCAATAAGCATGTCTTGTATCGAAAAAAAAACCAATAAGCATGTCCATTTGTCCATAATTTGCAGAATGGTCTACCTTAAGGTTGAGGAGAGCCATATCGACCGTCTCAGAACCATCAAAGTTTCCACCACAAGTACCGACTCCGGTCTACTATAGTCAAAACCAGATACTGTAGGCACAAATATTATTTATCAAAATTTACTACATCTCTAATAATAAAACCATAAGGGTTTTTCAAATGGTTAAATTTTTGAACTTCCCAATATGCCTATAATTCAGTAATATGTCTAAAAATGACAATTTTATCAACAGAGGGTAAAACAGATATTATATATAAAACTGAAAAAAAAACTACGTACCTTACTAAATTTTTATTTATATTTCAAAATTTTATTTAATTTACATCAATTCACAAAAACAAAAGGCCAAATTACACGCACGTTTTGGATCAAGAGGCTAATATATATAGTAAGTGAAACAAAAAAATGCAATTGACCTGTATATAAAAATGCAATCAATCCCCAGGGATCATTATTCTATAATGTAAATATATTACTAAGCTTGATTTATCAAGCCATTCAACACAAACTTATGAATCTAATGAAGTTGGAATAAGGTCCTGGTTGGCCGAGATGTGAATCTAGTTGGACGAATATATATGTATATATAGAGAGCCCCAATAACCATGGCAACACCATACAGAACCAAAAAACATATATAAAGCCATCGAAAGGGACTCTTCTTTAGCTCCGCCAACTCCAACAACTCCTCCTCCTCCACCCAACCAATGTCTCTAAAAGAATCGATGAGTTGTGGGTAGAGAAGGTTCATTGGAGTACAATATTTTAAAGACCCATCAGCAATTCGCAAACGAATCGCTCTCAGTATGCCACTAGCTCTCTGGCGATAGTGTTGACCGATGAAAAGTTCAAAATTCTTTGGTGGGTTTTTTAGCAAACGCAGTGTCAATTTGCAAGTTGACACAAAAACCCGTGCGTTGTAAGTTTTGTGCTCCAATATGACGATCTTTCTCAAGAAAGGAATCCTTTCAAGAAAACTACCAAAAGCAGGTACCCTCTCATGGTCGTTATAATAGGGTGTTTCGTCGAGAACGAGTGCCTGAAGCGACACCAAAACTTGGAGGATGGTCGACCTAGATGAGTCCCACCGCTCACTCCTCCTCAATCCAAACCAGGTGTTTAGAAGGCTTAAACAGATGCCTCCATCTGAGTTTAGCATTGGGTTGAGAGACAAACCATGCGATCGGTAGTACACCTCGGGTGGGTAGTCAGGGTAGTCCGGCGGAAACCAGATGTCAAAGAAGAAGAGTCCATCCTGATATGGTGTGTCAGGTGCTCCAACAATCACAGCCCTCATAAGCTCGACACGGGTCTCGTACACGCGCACGTATATGGTGTCTGGGAGGTTCTCCTTCAAGATTTTCCACTCACGCATGATATTCTTGTAGGCTCTACTGCCATACATGAAACTATATCCATCTCCGTTGCGCTTCTGCTTTATCATCACGCCGCTATAGAAGTGGTCTGAGTGGTACGAAACGATGTCGAATTGCTTGAACGCAGTTTCATCCATGTCTTTTGTTGGGAATTTGGGGACTACTGGAGACGAGAAGATATATTATTGGGACTAGTGGTTTGCTCCCCCGCTCTTATTTATAAGGTACTGAAATCTGATTCGCAGTCGACATCAAAATCATAATTAAGTAGGGGTAGGCAACGTATACTAGTTAGTAGGAAATAGTGAAAGCTGATCCTGTTTGAACAAGGAAAAGAAATTGTACTCCTATTTCAACAAGGAATCTGCTAGACAGAGTTTTGTTTTTCCTTGATGACTCACAGGCTATCACTGTATCACACAGTGACTTAAATGATGTTTATCACTAGACAACTTATCTTCAAAGATCGAAGAAAAAAAAAGTCTCCTTGATCTCTAGCTAATTTAAGCTGTCTCTTTTGCGTGTGTTGAAAACTACATTATTTATTTGTTGGATTAATTTCAGTTTACCCTCCTAAGGTTTGGATTTAACATTATTTCACTCTCCATACTTTTCATTTTGAAAATTTACTCTTTAAAGTTTCCAATTTTCATTAATCAGACCCAATTGCTAAAATTCGGTTCAATTGGGAGGTTAAATGCTAGCATGAAATCTTTGAAAAAATGTTCTAAAAGGCGATTTATGTTGTTATATGACTATTTTAGTGTTTTAGTGAGTTATGAAGTCAAAATTAACGTCTGAATTAAACAGAATTTCAGCAATTGGGCATGATTTTTGAAAATTTGTTTGAAACTTTAGGGAGTAAATTTTTCAAAATTAAGAGTATGTGGAGTGAAATGATGTTAACCTTAAACCTCATGGGGGTAAATTGAATTTAATCCTTATTTGTTTAAGCTATATGTCACTCCACTCATAGCCAATTGGTTTTGGATGTGAACCCCAAACTACTTTATTATGGTATCAGAGCGGGTTACTCACATCCAAATGTGAATGCGTAACGGCCACACGAACTCCAAGTCACCCCAAATGTTGTCCACGTGTTAGACTTGAAAATTTGCCACACGTGCGGGGGCGTGTTGAGATATAAATCACACATCGGGAAAATGAGACATTGCCTATGGTTTATAAGAGTTTAAGTCACTCCACCCATATCTAATTGGTTTTGGATATGAACTCCAAACTATTTTATCTAACTTTTGCCTCATCAATTTCTTCAATTTGAGGCTCTGAGCTAACAAAAGTTTCTTCTCTAGGCTGATGCGTTTTTTTTTATCCTTAATGTTGCATAGCTTAAAATGTATGAGTAATTTTCTATGCCAGATGACTTTTGACCTTGATTTTGTTTGTAAAAGTAGGAACCGTAGAGCTTCTTTCTTTCTTTTGTATCGGTTTGCATTTTCTTAGGAGAATTTCAATGCCCTACATTTATCGGCTAAATGACGTAAGTTTTCATTAGGGGGCCCTTATCTCTATTGACATGGTAAAACACGATAAGGCTAGGATATTTCACATTGGAGTATGAAAATGTAACCTTCTCATTAGTTGTAACTGCTAAATACCTTCTCATTAATTGTAACTGTTAAACACAACCCTATTGTCCCTAAAGAGACTTAAATAAGGGTTCCACCCTTGACATACTCGGTGAAAGCCAAAGCCACCAAACCTAACATGGCCAATCCTTCCATTCCACAACTCGGCATCTGAGGTCATGAGCCCCTTTGATTTCGACTCCACTCTGACTCCTTAAAGTAGTGGAATCACGGATGCAACAGATAGCAAAATGCTAGTGCCAAGGAACACTGAGACGCCACTGTCGGAGATCTGAGAAAACACATCCTAGCCCTTTAATAGTTCTACTGCAAGAGCTGAGACAAAGCCAACCATGGCGAGTCTGCCGTTGATTCTTTGCGGTGCCGGACCGCTGAAGGCGAAAACGCCTGTCTCCGAACTTGGTGCAAAGTTTGGGAGTCTTAGCTAGGTGGTGGTGGGAAAGGTGTAGGTGTAGGTTCTGCAGCTGGAATCTTTGATTGTTCTGAAACTGTAGATGGTTTCTCCTCAGGTACACACCTCCCTGCAATATATGGACAAATTGGAAATTGTTAATACAAGAGTTCTCGACAAAATTAAACTACACACCGATATCTCATTTTAATTATTTTGAACTCTGAAACAAATTGCTTTGAAGACAAAGGAAACACTAGTCTAGGTAGAGAGCTGTTACCTCAGCCATGGAGCGCCCCTCTTATTAGGGTACCTATGAAGAGTTGGTGCGAGTTGGTTTACCCTGACTGATGAGTTCCTCTTTCCAGCTCCATAAGCGACGGAGTTTGCAAGGAATATCGATTGCATGGAAGCTGAAGCAGCCATTTTATAAGTATCACCATATATTATTGTATTGTCTTCTAAGCCGGAACCTTTTCCGTTGCAGTCAACAGAGATGCATATATATACCGACTTCTTGAGTCTAGACTTGTCCTTGAAATATTAAATGCAATTTTGACATAACGGAATCCTGAGGTATCATTCTTTTCAGTGTTAGTGATCCATGTGAGATATCGTTGTATTACTCGAGGGATTGAGTACATGGTCCGGTTTCCATATTTCTTAATCTATACAATGGTGCAGGTCGTATATGCGATAATACACAAGCGGGAAGTATATCTCTTAATCATCTTTTGGTGCATTTGACTGGACCAACATTATTTGTCCGGTTTTGTAGGTGTTAGATTTTTTCAATAGCCGCATGGATGCACAGAGAACAGATGGAGAATGGTCATCAGTAGAAAAAGTACTTCAAGTCATAATCATCAATTGTAGATCAGAGAGAGTGAGAGTACCAGAGGGCCGAGGGGGAGGGTTGTGTGCTTGAGTGTGAAGACGGAAGCAAATTTGCTCCCCACTAATTCTTCCTACCATTTTCCCCACCCATTTAGATGAATGTCAAATATCCTTTAGGTTTAATTATTTGAATAAAAAAATGAAAATAACACTTGACATTCATCTAAAAAGATGAGGAGGAGGGTGGGGAGCAAATTTGCTTCCGTGTGAAGACGGCCTCTCCTCTCTCTCTATTTGAGAAGGACATGAGAGAGTGATGGACCTGAGTGGGTGCTAGCTGCCTTTGGTCCGTACTCTCTGCAATTATATCACTGCTTCGTTCTTGCATGTCCGTTTTTGTCCTTATTCAATTTTTTTTTTTTGCCCCTCTCACAAATGTACTATTATGAGACCGATGGAGTGGTATAAATGTCCTTTTGTTTTGCCCCGAAGATCGAGACAAAACGGATTTTGCTGAGAGCGATGGGGTAGTTAATTTGTCTCTCTCCGACTCGCTCGTCCTCTCCAAATGAAATCAAACTCCCTCTGTTGTTGGACCACGTGGCTCATTCATGTATGTGTACCATGATTCAGGAGTATATATGCTGCTGATTTAGGAGGAGGCCAGGAAGTGAGGCTCATTTCCCAACACCGTCACTTCCTCCGTTAAATAAAAAAAGGGCCAATTACATATAAGTCTATTTTGAGATATTTTTTTCCACATAAGTCCACCCTAACATTTTTACCCATATAAGTCCACCCAAGCCTACCCAAGCCTAAATAAGGTTTTGGTTTAAGTATTGAAGTTCAACATAATTACAGACTGCCATCCAACAAAAAAAATTAGATTTTCTCTTTTATATTTACAAAAATGCCACTAATGTAAAAAAGTCAACAACCACTATTCTCCCCGGAAAAGTCTCCGGCAGACCTCCGGCGAGGTCTCTGATAGACTCCGGCCGACCTCCGGCAATGTCTCCGGCCAAATTCCGATGAGGTTTTCAACGGTTACGAAAGCTACTACTGCTAGCAAGAAAAGCTACTATCCCTAGCTACAAAAATTACTACCACAGACTACAAAAGCTACTACCGCCAGCAAGAAAAATTATCATCCCTAGCTACAAAAGCTATTATCCCTAGCTAGAAAAGCTACTACCACAGACTAGAAAAGCTACTACCACCGACTATAAAAACTACTACCGCCAGTAATAAAAGCTACTATCCCTAGCTTGAAAAGCTACTACCACCGACTAGAAAAGCTACTACCACGGACTACAAAAGCTACTACCACCAGCAAGAAAAACTACTACTGCCAGCAACAAAAGCTACTACCATCGAATAGAAAAGCTACTACCACCGACTACAAAAGCTACTACCACCAACAAGAAAAACTACTACCACCAGCAACAAAAGTTACTCCATCAACTAGAAAAGCTACTACCACCGACTACAAAAGCTACTACCGCCAGCAAGAAAAGCTACTATCCCTAACTACAAAAGCTACTACCATACATAATAAAATCTACTACTACCAAGTAATACAAAATATACTATTACAGTGTCAAAAATATACTATCGTAATGACAAAAATATACTACTACTGTGTTGGAAATATACTATCATAACCATAACCAGTCAATTGTGAGCTTGTTGAGCGTTGAGCATGTCAAGAGGACGGTTCCATTCTCGGTAGAGCCTTCGTTTCCCGACGCCGTCGATGCCAGCAACGACGGGTTTATCTGGATCGGATCTAGAGGTGAAGGCGCTAGATGGTTGAGCGGATCAAATCATAAGGCGTCATCGTCGATCTGGAGGCTTCATCGTTGGGCCGGCGACGTCGAGGTCGAATCAGAACACGTCAAGGTCAAATCAGAAGAGGCCGAGGTTAAGGCCGAATTAGAAGTCTGGATCGGATCTAGAGGTGAAGGCGCTAGATGGTTGAGCGGATCAAATCAGAAGGTGTCATTGTCGATCCGAAGGCTTCGTCGTTGGGCCGGCGACGTCGAGGTCGAATCAGAAGAGGCCGAGGTTGAGGCCGAATTAGAAGTCGTCGTTGATGGAATTAGACGCAGTCGAGGCGTCAACGTCAAGCTGGCAGCGTCGAGGTCGAGGTCGAGGCGTCGTCATCGTCGTCAGAGTAGCAGATCGGCGCCGAGCTATCATCGTCGAGTCAGTGTTGGCCTGAGACGCCGCCATGGCCGGAGATTCAAGATCGGAGAAGAGAGGGAGGAGGAAGACGATGAGCCAGAGAGAGAGAGAGAGAGAGAGAGAGAGAGAGAGAGAGAGAGAGAGAGAGAGAGAGAGAGAGAGAGAGAGAGAGAGAGAGAGAGAGAGAGAGAGAGAGAGAGAGAGAGAGAGAGAGAGAGAGAGAGAGAGAGAGAGAGAGAGTAGTAGAGAGAGTAGAGAGAGAGAGAGAGAGAGAGAGAGAGAGAGAGAGAGAG
>NC_020494.1:5552725-5558962 GCF_000184155.1 Fragaria vesca subsp. vesca
TATATATATATATATATATATATATATATATATGTCCGAATCTAGAGAGGACCTCATTAAACTCTTAAAATAAGGATGTTTTTAGTTCTAGCGTGTATTTTGACAATCAAAGCCACACATTTTTTAGTTACTTACCCACATATGAATCCTATAAAATATTAGCCAAAATGAAAAACGTTTAACAATTTGATTAGTACAATATTCGTGTTAATTTTATCTAACGGCCTACAATTATTTACATCAATTTGAATGACCAAATGATTATGGAATTAGTTAAAATTTTGTAGATATGTTTCTTGCATATGAATCTAGAGGATTAACGGTTGAGATTGTTAAAAGAAGTCATCTGCTAATGTAAAATAGTAGAAATCCTCATATATATATATATATATTCATATCTGAACAATCTGGAAATTCCATATGTATCTCAACACATAACAATTGCATATGTCCCTACAAATTCGTGCTTAAAAATAACATTACAATTCAGAGTACGTACTTGGAAGCTTTCAAACTCTATTATATATCCAACTGCAAAATGTCCCAACAGTAGCAACCACTACTAGAAAAAAGTTCTTAGGTGACGAAAATATTTCGTCACCAAAGAGCTTCTGTAGTCATATAAGTACTACGTACAACGACGAAAATTTCGTCACCTAAGGTTCGTCATCTAAGGGCGGTGGTGAGAGCATTTAGGTAATGAAAACACAATTGGTTAGCTTACAAAAACTGTTTCGTCATCTTAGTAAATCATCTTCCACTTAGTATTGTGACATTCAACACACGGACACATGTGTACAGTTCTGCCATCATCATGTTCAAGTACAAATAACAAAAAATCTAAAATTTCTTGTTGGTATTCAGGGTTCCCCTGGTCGTACTGCATCCATCTCTTGTCCATGTTCTGTCATATAAACAACAAATAACCAATAGTAGTTCAAAAAAAACAACAACAAAAACACGTATTCGATCGCTTGATCTTCACCTTATGCCTCCGGTTAGGGTCCTAATCCCATTCAGGAGAACACGATTTTGTTTCTAAGTTCGTAATTCTTGTCTTTTCGATTTCAATGTGGGAAAATTTCGATAGCATCTCCCTACAGTCCCTATAGTGCATAAATAACTATACCTAGTATGCACTCAAGGAACGGTAACGAGAGACAGTGTCGAAACATATACCCACAACAGAAAACGAAAAGACAAGAACAACAAACTACAGAACAAAATCATGTTCTCCTAAACTGTCTAAAAATGGGACAATTCAAGAATCATTTTGTCAAACACAGTTGTGACAAGATGATTCACAAACTGGATTTCTAAGGTTCAAATTTAGGTGAATGAAAGAATATAATCTTATATTCTTACATTCGATCATCACAAAATAAACACAACATATATAATCATTTGAATGCACAAAAAATTTTCACAAAACCAAACAATTAAGTATATTTACATAAAATCAACATAATTAAATAATTTTCTCAAAACCTAATAATAGTAAAGCATATAATCAACAAATTAAACAAAACTCTAATCAATACAAATTAAAATAACTAACTTTAAGAATCAACAATTAAGCATATAATCAACATGAATATATATATATATATATATATATCAATCAACATTAATCATCACCCAACAATATTAACAACATTCTTGTGACCGGAATCTTCGCCGGAAAACTCATCAGAAAACATGAAAAAATATGGCACAGATTGGAGAAAGAGGGAGAAAGAGATTATACCAAACTATAAACCAATGTATGGGTAGACAAAGGTTTCAGAGACCGGATTTGAAGGGTTTCATACTGGGTATTGAAAATCGAAGCAAATTTTGAGAGAGATGTTTGTGGAGTGTTTTGAAATGAGAGATGCAAATCTGGAAACAGATCAGGGTGTTATAAAAGTGTCAGGACCCACCCCGAATTTCACCCTGAAACTCGAAGTAAATCTTGCGGGGACCACCTCTAAGGAAAATTTACCAAAAAATCGGCATAACCTCCCTTGAAAATGGACAACCCTTCCTAAATAAAACACCTGCAAGCACTTCTAAAAGTTCCAACTCCAACCTTTTCATTTAAATCTTGAAATATTTTAATCTTCTCAAAGACTCTAAATCGTTCGTTGAACTACCACTAACGTTTGCACGTAAGTGAGTTCAGTGATACCTGCTCCAGAGTACAAGTACCCGTAGGTATGCACACTTTTTTTTGAGCAATGGAAATAGCTAACCCAAATAAAACGCATAAATTTGCTATCACCATCGGGCTCAAATCTCCTAACGTCACGCAACAACCTCGTCATTACGCTGCTCACAGCTCGACAATGAAGCCCACTTGCTAGGAAACTAAAGTTCACACATTCCCACATGCTCATAGGGGTCAAAATTAAGACCCGCTAATTGAACAGATTTTTAAGGATGCACCCACTGCAGAACTGCAACAATCACTTCTAATGCCGAGACATTTCGCAAAGTCAAAGCTCTCGCAAGTCCACAAGACAACCTTGATCTGCCTAAGAGACCAGTCCACCAACATATGATAACCTCGATTCTCGAAATAACTTTATGAAAAGATCAATACCACGTCACTTAGGTCTCTTCGCCAAAACTATTACATTACCTTTTTTAGCACCACAAACTAGCAGCTTATGAGAATTCCAACTCTCTCATGACTCTGCTATCTCCACTAATCTCTTTATTTCAAAGCAGAAGATAATCTGAAGCATGATTATCATGTGGAGACTGGAACTTCCTCCTTGCTCGCCATAAACAAAACTGACTAATAATGCCCACGAAAAATTGGCACAATCAATTCATGATGCCAAACTTGACGTTGAAATCCATAAAAATAGAGCCCTTTCCTTAAGCATTGACAAAATTTACATCTCCAGCCATGCTACTTATTTGGATGCAATCGCGCCCCCAAGAGCAATAATTAAAAGCACATGGCTCACTCTAGCCGTTCCATAAGAATGATTCTAAATACCAAAACCATTGAACTCGACAAACACACTTCTTTTCTACCTCTAATAATAATTAATCTGATAGCAGGAAACGTTCTGAAAATTAGATATGCTCAAATCTCCTACGCCTCCTAGGGCCACGGCTTCCCACCAAAAAGATTCTTCGATACTCGAGCTTGCAATAGCATGCAACTAACAAAAGCAAAGATAAATTTTTATACAAGACCCACTACTACACCTTGTGGTTCACCAACCAACGAAAACCATGAATTCAAGCAAGAATCAAAACTCATGGCTTAACTCAGCTCAAGTTCCAGAAGAAATGACTTAAAGCACACGAAAGGCAAGTCCTCTAACTTCGAGCTCAAAAGCTCCACAAATCTCCAATATCCGCCAGAACCTGCTTCGAAATCGCACCAGAAACCTCCACTAATCGTGCTGACATCAACAGATGAACGCATAACCAAATAACGAAGACCTCCCAAATCAAACTTGGATCAATGAGTGGTCCCAACACAATACGATCCCGAGAAGAGACGTTGATCAACCTATCAAAATCTATTACTCTCACTATTAAAACTCTTAATAAACCTTGACTCTAGACACTTCTTGAGTCAACAGGGGAAACCTTCTCCCATAAAGCTACAACATAGAAAATACCCACAACGACACAAACCATCTAATCGACATCACCACATGACTCTTAGACTACCACATAGGACTTATGGCCCCAAGATTCATTGCTTAATTAAACTCCAGCTCACTTGGGATCACGACTGGATTTATCCAGGATCCACGCCTACGACACAACAACCAAAACTTTGCTGCATCTTACCAAATTATAAATAAGGTGAGTGAACATATACTCCCATTGAGGTGTCGTAGCTAGCCACCAAATGCTAACGAAAAGATGTTAGCAAACAACTCCGATCGCGAAGTCGAGACTTAAATCAACCACCCGGAATGACACTGCTTAAAAAAAATTACTTTGGACACCCACGCACTCTTGCTCCATGATCCAGTGGGTTTTATTCCACTGCTACCACACAACCGCTATGGAATACCCATGACAACACGTAATAAATTCACCAGGTGTTGTCGTAAAACTAGAGTGACCACAACTATCCTACCCTCACCCCACCATTACTTTTCAATTCCATTTAAATTTATCATCTTCCCTAAACACTCCACAAATCTGGACACCAAACTTTAACACCTAGAATTCTAAAAGAACCCATAATGGCCCCACAATTAAAATAATATAACTGACATCTCACTCCACGATTCCAAACTTGCTTGAAACTCAACATTTAGTGCCATCAATAAAATTTTAAAATTCCCCGACTGTTGCACAACAAGAAGTTGTCACAACGCACTGACGAATGACTTTTGTAAAACCAACAATCCAAGTCATCCTACTTAGTGCTTTGACAAACTTCAACTAACCCACAAAAGAGATCAAAATCATCAGAAATCTTACTATTCATCGACTGCTATTAACCTCTTTCTTCAAAATGCTCTGATTATACTCTTTAATATGATGATTCCAAGGAGAAGAACATATCCTTAATTAGAATCATCCACAACTCACATAGGTACCTCTTTGAATTACTATGGGTACCTCACCACATCACTTCAACTAACTTTAACATCAAAAGAAAACACCACTACCACGAACTTTCTTTCCAACTATTTTCTCCCGGAAGTCACATAACTCAAAGCCAAGATTTTCTATTAAACTACAACAACTTCACACTCGCCCTCTAAAAATAGTGAACTCCAAGGCTTGAATTAAACTTTTCACCTTCTACACATTCGCATGAGATGCTCACCCTAGCATCTTAATCATAACCCAAACAATCATTGATCACATGAAAGGAATGCTGCCACGCATATGAGTTCCCATCTTGCAATTGAACTCTAACAATTATGATATCAACTCGATAACCCTTGGAAAAGGCAGAAACCAAACACCCCATTCCCTAATCAAAGCAGGATGATCGCTTAAGACGTCGGCGTACGGAGGCATAGTCTTGAAGAATATAAACATTTATGACACAATACTGTCCATAAATAAGACAAGAATAACTACATCACAAACCTAATCAACACATAGTGTCTAAAGCATATAATGCTAATAGATCCGCCGCGGTCGGACCATCACTCTATAGACACTAAGTATGACCAAGAATATGAGGTAGTACTAAAAAGAGAAGGGAATCGAATAACCTAGTGCTCTGATACCAACTGTCAGGACCCACCTTGAATTTCACCCTGAAACCCGAAGTAAATCCTGCGGGGACCACCTCTAAGGAAAATTTACCAAAAAATCGGCATAACCTCCCTTGAAAATGGACAACCCTTCCTAAATAAAACACCTGCAAGCACTTCTAAAAGTTCCAACTCCAACCTTAACTCCTGGAGCCTTCGTGCTCCCCACAAATCACAACATCTCCCAATATAGATTCACTAATCTAACAAAGATCCTATAACCAACAATCACATATTCAGAGCAACTCTAATTGAGAGGAGAGGAACTAGAAATAAATGGAAATGAGCGGAAGCTATACTATTGACTATGCCTCTTCTTCATGTACGCTCGGCCTCACTATGCTAACCTGCAACTGGGCATTTATAAAACGAAGAACCCAGGGGAAAACATTTGAAACCGTTAGAGTGAGTGGACAAAAAATAAATTTAAAAAGAAATAAATCTTTATGCTTTCCCGATTTAACATCTGTGGAAAAATACAATTAACAGCATGCAACAAGCTCAAAAGCTTTTAAAAATTTACCGAATTTACTGAAACGGGACTAGCGCCAACACTTTATAAAAATGGAGCCTCTCAGGCTAAAATAAAATATGTATGTATTACACTCGTCATATCCCTTGTATGAATTTTCTTGAAACAACAAAGAGAAATAGAAAATTCACACAAGGCTACGACGCTTGTGTCTAACGCTCACGTCGCACCATAATGGCATTTTATCTCATTATGGTGGAAAAAACGGTGTATCAATATATATACGCGTATATCCCCTATATAAATTATTATATTCATATAAGGCTACGACGATTGCGTCTAACGCTCACGTCGCACCATAATGGAATTTGACCTCAGTATGGTGGAAAAGCACGTATAGCTAGCTAGCATTTTTTCATATACATATTGACACGACCCACCCCGAATTTCACCCTGAAACCCAGAGTAAGTCGTGCGGGGACCACCTCCAAGGAAAATTTACTAAAAAGATTAAAGCAAATCTCCTTG
>NC_020494.1:5558982-5561107 GCF_000184155.1 Fragaria vesca subsp. vesca
AGAGAGAGAAGGATTCGTGTGAGAGAATGGATTTGTAGGGAATGAGGGTATTTTAGGAACATCATAAAAGTAAAATAACAGGTTTAGGCTTAAAAGTGGACTTATATGGGTAAAAATATTAAGGTGGACTTATGTTACAAAAAATGTTGAGAAAGTGACTTAAGTGAAATTTTCTATAAAAAAAATATAATGAAATTCTTAATTTACAATGGGCCAAACGTCGTAGTTGAGGAGAGACAGACCGCTGCTACCTCCGATTAGCACACCAAGCCTCCAATGGCCTACTCCAAAGTCGGCTCTTAGTCTCCAAATACTAAAGAATGTAGATTGAACCTATTAAATAAAGAGACATGCATGAAGAAAATAAGCAAGAAGCTCATGGACAACAAACAAACATTCAATGAAACCGATGTGTGACAACATCATTTCTAGAATTATTATTGTTTCTGAATAAACTTGGAGGCTATGTAGAATCACGGTGAAACATGTACAATAGACGATCAAGAACAAGAGACAAGGACATATAGTGGTTCACCATATCATCGGAGGACATGACTACATCCACTTAAGCCAATAGGCCCTTGGTGTTATAAGAACTCTCCAAGATGGAGTGAGTAGGGATCATCATCCATCATCCATCATCTTTTTTACATATGGGAAGCCTTCCTTTTATAGCTAAGGAATGTTCCCTCACATATTATGTTTCCGATGTGGGACTAACTACACATATATCTTCTTATAATGCTGCCTTCTTGTGGAGCTTGGGAGAACACCTTCCTAATGTGGTACAGATGATCTTTCACCATGGCGAGGTAGCCCGGATGTCGGTCTACCGGAAGTATGTCGGGGGCGGGGTCCATCATGGCCGGAAAACGATCTACAAGGTCATTGCTTATGCTTGCGGTATATATACCATCTACAATTATCGATGTTAAAATGCATAATTGTGGTGTTGGACATATATTTCATTAATCACGTACTAAATGAAAAAAAGAAAATATGAAGATTTGACAATAGCTAAACACGTACACTATCAATTTAAAAAAAAAAATAGTTAAAAACATTAAATAGTAACCAGAAGAAAGTTTTTAAATCCATTTTGAAAGAGATGCATGTCTTGAATTAATCTAGACATCAGTTTATATTAACCGATGTCTTCACCCACTAAGCTAGACATGCATGAAATGTTTTTTTGTTTAACATCAGTTGTGGACTAATGTACATTAGCATAGGGAAAATGACAGTAATGACTCAATCAGTTAGTTAGATTAAAAGTTGCTTAATTTGACACAGAGGCAACCGTAATAGACTTGTTGGATGGGAGGTCATGTATCCGCCCTACAAGCATTTTTGAAGGTTCCGCAGTTGGATTTGTTCTTTTCCTCTTTCCCGTCAATTAATAAAGGGTTTGCTATCAAAAAAAAGAAAAAGAAAAAGAAAAAAAGAGCAAGACGTACGCAAGCATTTAGTGCATTTTCCTACATGATCATAGATCGAAAGAGATACATACAATATTTATGGCTGCTTCAGCTACATGCAATCAATCCTCCTTGCAAATTCCGTTGTATATGGAGCGGGAAAGTACAGGGCGTTGTATTGCCTGTCCAGTTTTCTCCATGCATGGCTCAGGTAATTGACTCTCTAGCTAATTAATTTAAGCTATGTCTCTTTAATTTGCATGTGTTGAAAACTACATTTCTTTTTAGATCCTAGGTTTCGAGTTTAATTATGTCGGGAATAATGGAATATGTGTGTATTTAACCAATAAGCATGTCCATTTGTCCCCATAATTTGCAGAATGATCTACCTGAGGAGGATCGACCGTTTCAAAACCATCACAGATTCCACCACAACCACAAGGATCCTTGGACTCCCAAGGTTATTAGCCCCAAGTTCGATCGGGGATATTTTGACCTTCAGCCGTTCAGTGGTCCAGCACCGGAAAGAATGGCAATGGTTGGCTTTGTTTCAGCTAGTCTTGCAGCGGAACTGCTTAAGGGCTAGGATATATATATAAATATATATATATATATATATATATATATGTATATAGTGTGGATGTGACGCGGACGTCCGCACTTTAAGCCGAGTGCGGACGTCCGTTTCTCATCCCTTCTATATATAT
>NC_020494.1:5562543-5563652 GCF_000184155.1 Fragaria vesca subsp. vesca
ACTAAATTGGCTGAAATTTTGCAGAGATGATCTACACAATATTATCTATATACTAGACGGTGGAGATGAGGAAATTCGATCAAAAAGTTGTGCAAAAATGAAAATCCGCACCAAAACCATTGGTGCGGACATTTGTAATTGAGAAAAATACCTATATATATATATGTGTGTGTTTCGTTCTGAAAAGGATAATTTTGATTTGTCTCTACTGGTTGTCCTCAGGCATTTTGCACCAATTCTAACCATCCGGGTAGTCGATCATCTAGTTTTAGCTTAGAGACGGCTGCTATTATGCTAAGAAAATCTATGTAAGGAGGACTTTTGCCTCATCAATTTCTTAAATTTGAGGCTATGAGCTATATTACGCCAAAAACAGGCTTTTACGGCCGACAATGCGCGCCGTAAATAATTTTTTACGGCGTACAAAAATGAGCAGTAAAAGTCTGCGCCGTAAACGGCACACTACATTAATGGTGCGCCAATGCGAGTCATAAACTTGGATGAACGCACGCCGTAAAACTAATCCCGCAAACGTTATAATATCCAAAGGAGCATTTTTGTGCACCGTAAATGATTCAAAAGAGCGTCGTAAAAGACTTGGAGTAGAATGTTTTCACGACACTCTCGCATGCCGTAAAAGAGTATTAATTAGTTTAGAGACATATACGGCGCACATGCATGCCGTAAGGACCTATTTGATATGCATGCTGCTTTTTACATTTCTTGTTTCCACAATTATATATGAGTTGCTGATCATATTCCAGATGCATGGTATACTACAATCCAATGGTTGCTCAAATCACAGTTAACAATAATTAACTTCAATGCTGATCAGGTGCGGACTTTAATGCAAATCACAGTTCCACAAAGATGAACTAACATCATATATATATATATATATATATATATATACTACACACACACACACACACACACACACACACACACACAATGCTGATCAGGTGCGGACGACCGTACCAATGGTTTTGGTGCGGATTTCCTTTTTCGCACCACTTTTCGATCGAATTTTCTCATCTCCACCGTCTAGTATCTATATAATATTATGTAGATCACTTCTGCAAAATTTCAGCCAATTTGGTGATCATTAA
>NC_020494.1:5568529-5572934 GCF_000184155.1 Fragaria vesca subsp. vesca
CTGGAGCGGCGGCAGCTGGTGGCCGGACGGCGGCGGGAGGACGGCCGGAAGTCTGCTGGGTGTAGAGAGAAAAAACTCGGGTGGGAAGAGAAGAAAAATCGGGAGGAAGAGAGAGAGAAAGGAAGAAGAAATGGGTTGGGCTCGGCCCAGCAGACCCAACTCTCCTTTTAATCCAAAATTCAACACCCCGAAAAATAATACCCGAATAAAAATTACCTTTTACTAGCTAAAATTTACTATTTTTACCGTCGTCGTATTTTCTTCATACTAATAATCCTCCGCACATAATCGTCCCCGAAACCCCTCTAGGGACCAATTAAACTATTTACTCAATGACGGAGACGGTAAAATTCTTATTATAATCACGCTAGTAAATAAGGTAAAAATATAAGGGTCGGGATGTGACACATATTATTCTCATAATCATCCAAATATGGATATATATACATACTCACCGAAAATCTCAAAAATAATAAAAATTGCCAATTGCAATTGCAAAAGAAGCAATAAATATATGGCTACACCGAAAATCTCATTTCCGGTAACTTTCCAAATAGCGAAGTTAACAAAAATAAAATTAGAGCATTTACTTTCAAAAATAACTTCGCGAAAATAAAAAATTCCACAAATTGATATTCAATAAAATCATTCATTTAAAATGAAATCACCGCATGCTTATAATTTAAAACGAACGTCCACTCACAACTTTAGGCCTAGGCCTGACGTCAATCCGAGGTCTCTCCAATTCGAGCCTCCTCACGTCCTGTTCCAAATATATAATTAATTACCCACTAAAAATCCAATAATTAAACAAAATGGGCAAAATTAAACGTGAGCCTCCCACACACTCATTATTGCCCAACTTCGCCATTCTTAACTCAAAATGGCTCAAACTTCACTGAACATACCGGCAGCCCTAATTACAACTTCCCCCAGAAAATGACTTAAATCTACGGCCGGATTTTACATTATTCAACCGCCAAAATACCACACTTCAGAAATTCATAACCCTATCCAAAACTCATCCAAAAAATTCCATAATTCACTTCAATAAACTCCCCTTAATATTCCAAATTTAAAAACATTAAAATCTCCCAACCGGCGCTGGCGCCGGCAGCGGCGGCCGGAGGCCGATTCCGGCGACCTCCAATGCCCACCAAATTTTAACAGCAGATTCTTCTCCACTCCCTCTACAACTTTCCTAACTAGCACAAACACAAAATCCAAGCCTAGCTAGGGTAATCGAACACAAACACCTAAAAAGCCCTAGGATTTCAACTTCGAATTTCTCCTTACCTAGCTCAAGAGGGAGTGAGCCCTTTGGATGGATTGATGCACGGGAGGAGAGCTTCACAACGAGCCAAGACTTGCCGGCTATGGCGGCCGGAGGAGGGAGCTCCGGCGAATGGAGCAACCGGCTGCTAGGGGAGTTTCCTCCCCATTCAGCGGCGTAACCGGCCCGGTCACCAACCCAGGCGAGGAGAGGAGGCGGCGGCAGTCCGACCGGGACCGGTGCGGCGACCTGGCTTGGCCGGACGGCGTTGGCGGGCGGAGGATTCCGGCAGAGGAGGAGAGAGCTCGGGAGGGGAAGGAAAATAAAAGAGAGAAGAAGAAAAAAAGAGGAGAAGAAGAGAAGAAAAGAGGAAATAAAAATGGGGTTTGGGCCTCACTCACCAACCCGGCCAAACACCACAAATATTACCCAACTCTACCAATTTAACACCCCAAAACAAAATACTCTAATAAAAATTATCTTTTACTAGCTAAAATTTACCAATTTTTACCGTCGTCATATTTTTCTCTTACGAATAATTGTCCCTTAAAACCCCTCTAGGGACTAATTAAAACTATAAACTCATTGACGGAGACGGTAAAATTCTTATTATAACCAAGCTAGTAAATAAGGTAAAAATTTATGGGTTGGGATGTGACAAAAAGTAAGTCCAGTAAGGTGAAGAAAAATATAATTTCGTCCCCAAAGTAATTTGTTGCATGACAAAATAAATTTTGGTGGCGAAACATATTTTCGTCACCTACCCTATCACTTACATGACAAAATGTATTTTCGTCACCTAAGTGCTCAAAATTTTGGTGACAAAAATATATTTCGTCACCTACCCTATCACTTACATGACGAAATATATTTCGTCACCTACCCTATCACTTACATGACGAAGTGTATTTTCGTCACCTAAGTTAGCTCTAAGGTGACAACACCTTACCTTACTTAGACAACGAAAACTGTCACTGAGGTGACGAAACTGTTTTCGTCACTAAAGTGTTCTCTTAGGTGACGAATTAAAAATATTTCGTCACCTTATAACGTTTTTCTAGTAGTGAACATAAGCATTAATCCTCATTCACCTCAAAACTTCACATTATCTGCTAGAAATAAGTTTGAAATTATACATGACATAATTGGTTGATCTGAGGATCATAAGAATCCATATAATTGCATATATACATAATACAATACTCAAAAAAAAAAAAAAAAAAAGAGTTTAGATCTCTAAAGATGATGAGTTTTGGTCTCCTAGCACATGTAAAATTAAGTTCAGGTATCCAGACAAGAACGTGGTAGTCCTCATATAACTTTAATCAAATCTACAACTATATATAACTAATTTATTTATAAGCAAATTGAGTGGTTGCACTATCTATATGAACAAACCAGAACAGAGAATCTAGATGGATATATACTGAGTTTAATTTAACGAATGAATATAGAGTACAATACGGAAAACAAATATTGATCAGGTTATATGTTAAGAGTATGTTACCTATAAAAGTTCATAGATTAAATTTGTCTGATGTACTTAATAGGCCATGCAATTGTACTTCCTGTATTCTCACTCAGTGTTCCAAACTCCTTGGTTGGTCGATATAAAGCTATATCATCAAAAACATCAAGCACCTAAACTTTCCAACAATCAGGACCAAGGGGCACATGATGAACCATAGCATTTGGATTTTTGGACTTAAGTTTTGCAATTGCAACAACACCTTCGCTCATCTCAAACCAACTTAACAATTCAATTATATTCTGATCATCCTTTGGCCCTTGTACCTTCGTTGTCTTTACTTTCCATCCCATGATCAGTGGAGTGTTGAAGTGAAGTTTTGTTTAATTTGGTTACTCTGCTTGCTCTTTAGACTTCGATTTTCAGATCTCCGAACACTTGAATTGTTTTGCTTGCTTTGGGTTACATTTCGATTTTCATTCTCCTTCTGTTGTGCAACCTTATTAGTAGAACATCATGAGCTCTCACTATTGTGTCTATACTAGCTTTTGAAAGAATTATGTATCTTATTTTTCCTCCGTTCACTAGCTTCTTAAGCTCCCCCCTCTTCCTCACACAGAACAAAATAGATTTAGAGATGCATGAAAATATATAGTAATTATAGTACCATTGAAGTAGTGAATGAAAGAATGATACTTAAATGGAAAAAGAAACTCTCTCTAGTCTTACTGTATCCTCAATTGGCACCGAAACATCAAAACACGATGCTGATAGTAAAAATCGATGTAGTCGACATCCATCGAGCCTTCAAAGCTATAGATTAGAATTTCATACAAAGAAAAAACTACATATTAAGATTTTATATAGGTATAAAATCAATACACGTTTTCATATGGATGCGAAATACATATTCACAAAATAAAAAATAAAAAATCATTCAAAAAATAATAATATAAAATAAAAAATAAAACACAAATAGATAAGAAAATAAACAAATTAAAAAAGAATGAAGATTAAGGAATTTTGGTTTAATAAAGTGAAACTACCAGCTAGATTGATTGTTCTCAATAAGATTCAAATTTTCTTTAGAAAATCTTTGAAATATTCTTTTGATCAAATTGAATTTAGTAGGCAGACATAGTTTGTTTTTCTTGTTTTTTTTTTATTGATTTTATGGGACAATGAGAATTTTGAAAAAGGTAAAGAGTTATGAATAACATTTTAGTTTTTCGTAAAAGTAAATTAGCGGTCTATTAAGTAGGGAGATCCAATTGTCATTTTTAGAGGATAGAAGCTCTCATAATTAAAGAGAATTATAGTATTCAATCTTTTAAGTGTTTTAGGATTATCCTATCTCGGTCCCGATTTACTTTTTAGACCGCCTTTGAAAGTTTTTAACAAAAAATTTATAATTTTACCCCTACGATTTATTCTATCTAGGGACTGCTCAAGTATTTTATTCCTGTGATGGTCTCATCAGACCTCCGACATCAAAGTAGCAGTATGATGTTTTTTGTTCTTTTATTTATGTTTTCAGGGTGGTTATCTGTTTCTATTGTTGTCTTTGATAGAGGAATGACCTCCCTTTTCCCTTCTAGATTTCTTGTGGTAATGTTTGGGCCTCAATGATGTAGTGCAAGGGTTGGGGGGGGGGGGGGGGGGGG
>NC_020494.1:5572954-5577808 GCF_000184155.1 Fragaria vesca subsp. vesca
GGGGGGGGGGGTTAACTCATTTAATCATGGAGCTTCTAGAGTTCAATTATATTTAAAATTATGTCTATTTATTAGTGTTGGGAGACTAAACATGGTGTAATGTGGGGGTTGGAAAGTGATATTCTAGACAAAATGTTGTTTAAAAATGTATTGGCATTTATTAGGGTTTATGACTAGCTATTTAAATAGGAGCACTCATGTAAGATGAAGATAGACTTTTGGTTATGAGATTTTCTATAAATATAGAGATTTGCTCTTTTATCGTTCTTATTTTTTTAGATGTGTTATGTTATTTTAGTTAATTATCATCATCTACTGATTTATCCCCCGCATAATTTGATATAAAAGCCACGCTACGCTCTTTAGGTTGCTTCCCTCATGGCGGCAAGAAGAGGTGGAGGAAAGCGTGTAAACCATGAAAAACGAGAAATCAAGGGGTGAAGAACTTTATGCACTTGAATTCAAATACAAGTTGAGAAACTTTCCTTACTAATTGAATGCCTAAATTGTAGGAAGCATGGTGGATCAAGAAACGGGTATCCTTATCATAAGACCAAGACGGATATACAATCGAAGCATCGATGTCGTCCATCTCAAAGGTCTAAAAATTACTTGTTGAAGGTTGGACACCAAGATTTCAAGAATGAAATGAAGTTGCAATAGGCAATAGTTGCAAGATGCACTCAAAGGAATGAAAGGTTGCAACCTCGCATTTGTGAATAAACGCTATAATTTTGTGCTATTAAAAAAAACTTTTCTTATAGTGATCTCAAAGGTCTAAGATTTTAAGAATCATTTGTACGAGGTTGCATCACTAATATTTTAAGAATGACTTGAAGTTGCAAGAGGCACTTGTACAAAAGAATGAGAGGTTGAGGATGTTGAGGAGCTTGAGTTGTAGGTCAAAGTATTCAATAACGATTCAAATGTGAAGGTATGCCATTTATTTCCTTTTGAGTTAGAGATTGAGCATGGAGATAATGTTGAAGTTGACTGGAATTCACCACCCATTTATACGATGAATATCATAATGTTGAACTTTTTGACCCAACAAAAGAGAATATTGGTGAATCTATTCGTGACAACAATTTCGGTGATTCATGTCAAAATAGAAACCAAGAGTTTGGGTTTCCGAAAGAAGTCCTTGCATGCTCAGATAACTCATGTGCACCTAGTGTTTTATATGCGAACGTTTTATCCAAGGAACAAGGTAAGAGTCATGGTTCACTTTTGGTTTGTGAAGATGGTAGTGTAGATTTAAAAACTAAAGTTGGGTTTTTACATGCATCACAATGCTCCATAAAATTTTAATTTTAATACCATGATCCTTTTTAGGATGATTTTGTGCAAGCTTCTATCAACAACATACAAGTTAAGAGAAAAGAATGATTTGTTTGTGAGTGTTTGAGTTTAATGCACGGTCCAATAATATTTGTACTTTGGATTTTTTTTTTTTTTTGAGAAGATTGAATTGTGTGTCTCTTATGTCGAGAAACTATTTGTCAACATGACGAAAGAAACAAAAAGAAGCAAGATGATATGGTGGCGACATCATGACCTTTTAGATGAATACAATTTCAACCATATGTGAGCTCGTGGATCAACACATTTTGAAAAATTGTCTCGCGATGCATATGGTAGCATCCCTTTAACTTGTTCAGTTGATGGCTATATCCGCTCTCTGCAATATTTTTCGTTCCATTGCTACAATTTAAAAAGTCCACAAAATTTCAATATTCAGTTTTTCCATATTTAACAAATTAAATATAGTTTTAAAAACACATACCTCAGTCACATCAGCACAGAATATTGACCAAGCTTATCAAGCTTGTATAAAAATAAAATGGCATTATCTCTCTGCAATATTTTTCGTTCCATTGTTACAATTCAAAAAGTCCACAACATTTCAATATTTAGTTTTTCCATATTTAACAAATTAAATATAGTTTTAAAAACACATACCTCAGCCACATCAGCACAGAATATTGACCAAGCTCATCAAGCTTGTATAAAAATAAAATGGCCTTATCTTCGAGTTGTTCAAAAGTGTTTAACACCTTTACCATCTTAACACGATCACAACATGTAAGAAAGCTGAAACGGTCGGTATATAATGTTATCATCAAGTTGATCACGCTATTTCTCAAACGTGTTTCTGTGTCATCTTTTCTTACGACTCACTGCCAAAACAGGTAGAGAAAACGAATTAATAAATTGCATTTTAAAGATAATAATTACCATTAAGTATCCCACTGGATCCTAGATCACCTAAGGCAGCTATTAGTAAAAGGTAATCGACAATCATTACTACGTCATCCTGTGGAGCAGTATGTCCATACATTTCCTAAAAGCCTTTCAAGTCAAGGTCTATATGACATGCTCTTGAGTCTTCAGCTTCACATTTTTTAACCCAACGCAAGTCACGATCACTTTTGTTGTTGTATAAATGACAATACCTCGAGCCCTGTACGCAAAACATCAATGTATAACTTCATTCTAGAAAACCAAATGATCAATATGATCTCATCATATTGCCTATCATGTGAAGGGACTTATTTAACACTGATATGAAGAATTAATTGGTACCACATCAAACTTTTAATAATCACCCACGTACTTCTGGGATGAGAACTGTCCAATTTTGAATTTCAATGCATGGATAAGGTAACAACCATTGATTAAATAAAATGTTACCTAAATCTCAATATTCATAACTTATTTCATGGACCTCTTAATTTTTCTTTTGGTGATGATAATTCATATAAAAAAAACCATGCAATACAAACGGCAACCAAAACAAGAAATATAAACTGGAAGAAAAAAATCCCAATTTTTTGTTATAGGGTCCATCCCGGAGGAACAACAAGGGAGTTCTTTTTTGTGATCACTATCATCCGTATCTTAAGGGAAATAAATCACATTAGGGATGTGGGTGGAAAATGTTGGTATCAGTACACTTCGAAAAGTTATACTCAGCTTGATGAATGCTAGTATGTGGGTGTTTTATGCAATGTATTTTTTTTGGAGAATCCGCTTATACTATTGTGTGAGGTAGCCCATTGTTTTATGGAGATTGGAGTTATGCTTATAATCAATATCAGTCATCATAGAAAATATATAAGCGTTCGATATGCTCTCTTCTCATTTTAGTATATTCTATGTATTACGTTTATCTCATTTTAATTTTTTTTTCTTTTGTTGGATAATCCTTGTTACGTACTGTTCACTTTGATGATGTCTATAATGGCAGCCGGTCTATTTGCCTGTTGGCTAGAGTCGGGAGTTAAGAATGTTGGTTTATGTGTTTTTCTCACAAGCATAATTATGCATTATTGGCTAACTAAACTACAGGTAAGTAGTGAATATTAGATCTATTGTGCATACAACTATCGTTTGGACCAAATATTAATTGAATTCTTTTGCTAAATATAATCTGCAATTGATAATTTATCGAAAAAAGTTGCAATTGACAATTTATCAAAAAAGAATTTTATGATCATGTTTGGATCCTGCATTCAGTGGATCCTTTATGGTGTTCTTGAGAGTGACATTTAGTGACACGACCCACCCCGAATTTCACCCTGAAACTCAGAGTAAGTCATGCGGGGACCACCTCCAAGGAAAATTTACTGAAAAGATTGAGAAAATCTCCCTTGAAAATGGACAACCCTAACTCGAAAATTCTAAATTACACTCTTAATACAACACGTCCAAACATCACATAATTATCCTTCAGAAATTCTAAACATAATATACAATAATCCCAAAGTATTCAGAGCTACTAAACACTAGCGGAAGTAAGAAAACACTAGTAGGTTAAACAGGTAACCTACTGATGAAAACTGGCGGAAATGCGAGTGACTATGCCACGCCTCCTGCTAGATCCAACCTGAACTCTGCAGACTGGGCAATTTAAAACGAAAGGCCCAGGAGAAAACATTTAATAACGTTAGAGTGAGTGGACAAAAATAAAATAATAATTAAAATATTTATGTTTCCCCAAATTAATTTCTAAGGAAAAATCGAATGAATGCCGCAAGCGATAAAACTTTTATCTCATAAAATATCGAGCCTCTCAGACTCTATAATATATGTATGTATTTACACTCGTCCATACTCCCTATATAAATTCATGGGTCTATATAGGGCTACTACGCTCGCGTCCAACGCTCACGTCACGCCTTAATGCGGTGCTACACTACGCCATTAAGGTGGACAGACGGGTGTATAAATATGTGTCCATACCCCCTATATGAATTAAACACTCAAATAGGGCTACTACGCTCACGTCCAACGCTCACGTCACACCATAATGCGGCTATATGCTACACATATGGCTAGCTAGCATTTATATACATACTCTCTCATAAATACATATTTATATCCACCGAAAATCCCATTTTCGGTAACTCTCCAAGAGAAATAAAAATCGTCAAATTAAAATGACGTTAAAATATTCCGCAACATTAATTGTTCAACCATGAACTATAGCATGCATTTATTTAAAATAAACGTCCACTCACAAATTAGGCCTAAGCCTGATGTCGATCTGGGGCCTCGTCAGCTCGAGCCTCCTCACATCCTGTTCCAAATATAATATTAATTTCCCAACCAATAATCCAATATTTAATCAAAATAGGCAAAATTACCCGAGAGCCATAAATGCGCTCATCATTGCCTAACTTCGATATTCTTAAATCGGAACGATCCGAACTTAAATATCATACTCAACAGTCGTAAATACAACCTCCCCAAAATACGACTTAAATCCTACGACCGGATTCTACATTAATTAACCGTCAAAAATACAAAACTTCGGAAATTCACAAATCTATCCAAATCTCATCCAAAAAT
>NC_020494.1:5577828-5579046 GCF_000184155.1 Fragaria vesca subsp. vesca
GCTACAAAACCGTACCAAGCTTGCCCGGATTGGTGGCCGAAGGAGGGAGTTCCGGCGACGTGAAACCTAACACAGTCGGACCTCTCGGGCCCGATATCTTCCTCACGGCGGCGCTAGGGGAGCTGTCACCGGTCCAAGAAGGTTGCTGGGTTGATGGCCGACCGAACGGGACCGGTGCGGCGGCGGTTGGTGGCCGGACGGCGGCTGGCTGGCGACGGAAAGATCGGCTGCAGGAGGGAGTTCGGGTGCGGGAAAACCGGGAGGGAGAGAGAGAGAGAAAAGAGGGCTGGGCTTGACCACCCCTTGGCCCGGTCCAACCTTCTTATACCACCCAAATCCAAAATAAAACACCCCGAAAAAATAATATCCGAATAAAAATTACCTTTTACTAGCTAAAATTTACCATTTTTACCGTCGTCATATTTTCTCCCACGAACAATTCCCCGAAACTAATCATCTCTTAAAAATACCTCTAGGGACCAATTAAACTATTAACTCAATGACGGGGACGGTAAAATTCTTATTATAATTAAGCTAGTGAATAAGGTAAAAATATAAGGGTCGGGATGTGACAATTCTCCCCTCCTTATAAAAATTTCGTCCTCGAAATTGACATACCTGTCATCCGAAGAGATAGGGATATTGCTGCATCATTTGCTCCTCTAATTCCCAAGTAGCTTCTTCTACTTGATGACTCCTCCAAAGCACCTTGACAAGCGGGATTGTCTTGTTCCTAAGCACTTGCTCCTTCCGGTCGAGAATCTGAACCGGATCCTCTTCATAGGACAAATCTCGGGTCGAGAATCGGCAATATACTTGCGAAGCATGGATATATGAAACACATTATGTATCCTAGCTAACTCTGGAGGCAAGGCTAATCGATAAGCAAGTGAGCCAACTCGCTCTATTATCTCATAAGGGCCAATACACCTCGGGCTAAGCTTCCCACGTTTCCCGAAGCGCACAACCCCTTTCCAAGGAGATAATTTCAGGAACACCCAATCACCCACTTGAAATTCAAGATCTCTCCTACGGACATCTGCATAACTCTTCTGCCTACTTTGAGCAGTCTTGAGTCTATCTCTAACCACTTTAATCTTCTCATTCGTAACATGGATTAACTCTGGGCCACAAAGCTCTTTTTCCCCCACTTCATTCCAACACAAAGGCGTACGACACTGCCTCCCATAAAGAGCCACAAAGGGAGCCATACCAATG
>NC_020494.1:5579066-5596411 GCF_000184155.1 Fragaria vesca subsp. vesca
ATTTAAAACCCTAAAATCTCTTAACCGGCGGCGGCCGGAGGCCAATTCCGGCGACCTCCAAAACTTATGAAATTTTGACAAAATAATCTTCTCATCATGCTCTACAACTTTCCTAACTAGCACAAACACCAATTCCAAGCCTAACTAGGGTAATCGACTAAAAACATCAAAAACGCCATAAAACTTCCACCTCAAATTTCTCCTTACCTAGCTCAAGAGGGAGTGAGTCCTTTTAGGGCAAGGATGCTGGGTTGGAGGGCTACAAAACCGTACCAAGCTTGCCCGGATTGGTGGCCGAAGGAGGGAGTTCCGGCGACGTGAAACCTAACACAGTCGGACCTCTCGGGCCCGATATCTTCCTCACGGCGGCGCTAGGGGAGCTGTCACCGGTCCAAGAAGGTTGCTGGGTTGATGGCCGACCGAACGGGACCGGTGCGGCGACGGTTGGTGGCCGGACGGCGGCTGGCCGGCAACGGAAAGATCGGCTGCGGGAGGGAGTTCGGTTGCGGGAAAACCGGGAGGGAGAGAGAGAGAAAAGAGGGCTGGGCTTGACCACCCCTTGGCCCGGTCCAACCTTCTTATACCACCCAAATCCAAAATAAAACACCCCGAAAAAATAATACCCGAATAAAAATTACCTTTTACTAGCTAAAATTTACTATTTTTACCGTCGTTATATTTTCTCCCACGAACAATTCCCCGAAACTAATCATCTCTTAAAAATACCTCTAGGGACCAATTAAACTATTAATTCAATGACAGGGACGGTAAAATTCTTATTATAATTAAGCTAGTGAATAAGGTAAAAATATAAGGGTCGGGATGTGACATTTATATTGTCAAAGAAAATTCTGTCGGAGCTATGTTTGCATGTGATGAGCTCGTTTTGACTTATAGGCATGAGAAAGTTAACTAATGTTTTGATTTGGTTTAGAAAGTGTTGAATTTTCAGGCATGTACATTTTAATGTGCGATTTGGCTATCCTTTTTTTTTTTTTAGGTAAAAATTTTAATAATATATAATACAACGTTACAACCAGCGATTACAGTAGACAAGAACCGAAAGGATTACCATAACCTAACCTAATCCAGAGATTTGGCTATCCTATGTTTAATGCAATATTTGTCAAGGGTGACCATTTATTTGATTCGGGTTTTAAAAAGTCGTCCATATTTAGCAGTTACAAATTTCTATGACAATATCATGATTTCATAATCAAAGGTGCAATATCCTTTCACTACAACAAAATTAGTCATTTGCGAAACACAATTTACGACACACATTTGACTATCATTTACTATACAATTTTAATGTGTATCGTTAAAATGTCAATTTATGCATTTTAAGACGTGCATTTCATGCGTGCGTAAAATAATTATATGTTACAGCACAAATCAAATGTGTGTCGTAAAATGATTTATTTATGCCACATTTCCAACGATGTTTTTTGGAAATCCTCATCATTTAGAGATTCTTAAGCTTTTTTTTATGTAAACCCTCCCATGATTTTCCAAAAAAAAAAATTGGTGTCCACCACTTGTTGGATGACGAGAAGTGCGGTTGTATCTTTTTTTGTCTTTTTTTCTTCTTGCCTCAATTGCTCCACCGATAGATTTTCCATATTTAGGAACCATTTATCCACGATGTTCAATTAATCTTGAAACTTGAAAAAAGTCATCATCTTGATACTCCAAAAATCATAATTTTCTCCTTTAAAAATAGAGAGAGAAATTGATGTTTGGTTGGAGGTGGAGGTAGACATGGTGGATACAAATTAATAACGCCATAAAAGTTGATCAAAGAAAGCTTTGATACTACTATTAGAATTTGTGGCTTTGTTAGCACTGTCAAGGTTTGTTGCATAAGCGTTTAGTTGTGATGGGGCTAAGACAATGTGTTTAAAACAGAGTATCTAGGGGCTAAAGTTGAGAACGAACTTTAGTAGAAAATTAATTTTTTGCTTCAACTATTTGAGGTTGCTCAATAATTATACATAATTATTGAATGAACTCAGGAAAATGTTATATATAATTAGAAGAAATTTTAACCAATTAATTGTTTGAAATCAGTCCTGATTAAGGATTAAACTTATGTTTTATTTCAATCAATAGGGTCTAACCTGGAGGAAAACCATGAAAGTTGTTTTCTGACCTACAACATTCTAGTGATCACAACCATCCACTTGTTGATCGAGATGGATACAACACATAAAGGAGTTGACTGAATATGTTGGTATCAAGACAGTTGAGCACCAATTTACAGGTAAGAAGAGTTTCTTCAAGAACTTTCTATGCGTGATGAATACCCTTTTGTGGGGGTTGTATGCAGTGCCAGAGAGTCTGCTCATACTCTTTGGTGAGTTTGCCCATTTTTTAATGGAGGATGCAGTTTTGATAGTAATTTATCACAATTATCCTACTAAATCTACACAAATCCTTGTAAGTGCTCTCTCTTCTCATTTTAATAATTATTTTGTACATTATATTAATCTTATTTTGGTTTTCTTTTTCTTTAGCTGGATATAATTTTATCATAGCGTTAACTATGTTTGTGCCCCTGATACTATCCGTTATATACCTGGAGTTGGGCTTGGGAGTTCAAAGCATTGGTTTATGTGCTCTTCTAACCAGCATAGCCAACCTTTATTGGCTTATTAAGCTAATGGTGAGTGGTTGTTTTTATAATTAGTGTGCATACCTCTACAGCTCTACTGAGTTTCTCCCAAATCCTAATTAAATTCTTTGCAGATATCAATCCTAGAGGGGAAAGTTTAAATTGACAAATTATCCTAGAAGAATTCTGTGATCAGTCTAATTTCCTGGATGTTGTGGATTGTTTATGGTACCCTTCAGAGTGACATTTTCCTTGTCAAGGCGAACTTCACCGGAGCTATACTAGCAGTAGCTCAGCTTGTTTTCACTTATAAGCAATGTTTTAAAAATCCTAGAGCCGATTAATCCCCGCTTAGGTGTTAGATGGTATTTCACCGTTTCGGTTATGGTCCATCTAAAGAGCTAAAAAAACCTATTAATCCGCGATTTGTTTAGCCTTATGGGTCAATGGGGTTAATACGTGCATATGATGTATTTATGTGTAATAGGAGGTTTCTTACACATGATCATCCATATGGGCACAATAAAACTTGGTTTGATGGAACTGAGGAACCTAGAGTTAGGCCTAGAAAGCTGACTGGTTTAGAGGTATTTTAGGTAGTAAAGATTATTAAAAATGAATGGGGTAAGAAGGTTGGGTAGAAAAAGGGAAAAAAAAAGGTCGTAGTAGTAGTAATAACAGAAAAAGGACAAGAAATGGAGGTACGAAAAGTTTAGCCAATGAAATATATAGATGTCGATTCATATGAAAATTCAGATGATGATGGTGATGATGATAGTGAGGATCCTTTAAAGCCTTCGAAGAGACGGAAGAAGAAATCAAACTTTTTTAAGTTACCATATTGAGAGGTACGTTTTACAAGTTTCTATTTCATTAAAGTTTGTTAAAACCTTGTTTCTTTAATTGCATCAATTTAATTGTTTCTTTAACTGTATCAATTTAATATATATTTTCTATATTACAGAGTTTATTATTGCGACACAATTTAGATATGATGCACTTTGAAAAAAATTATATGTGAAATCATCATTGACACTTTACTCAACATGAAGGGGAAAACAAAGGATAACCTGAATTCTCACAAAGATTTGAAAGTGTTGAGTATAAAAAGAAATTACACCTAAAAGAAGAAGGTTCCATCAAATGTAAAAGTGATGCAGCACCTTACGTACTTTCAAAGAAAGAGAAGAAAACATTTTGTAAAAGGTTAGCGATGTTAATCTACAAAAAAAAATTCAGTTAGCCACGGCAAAAAACCGTCGCCAAAAACCATTTTGCGGTCGCCAAAGAGCAACGGCGACGGCTTCGCAACGGCATTTTTACTGTTGTCGTTGAGGGCGTGACCATTGCTTTTGGCTACAGCAACGAGCCGTCGCCACCTCTTTTGCGACGGCAGGCAACGACTGCAAAAACCGTCGCTTATTTGGCGACGGCAAGTGACGACTGCTTCCACCGTCGCAAATCAACCATTGGCGACGGCAAACTTGCCGTGACAAATTCTATTTATGAATTAAAAAAAAAATCTAGCAAGCATATTAGCTTGACAGATTTTTTTTTTTGGACAAAAACTGTGCAAAAAGGAATCAAACGCATTGAAACAGAACTGTTACATTCAATAAAAACTGTCAAATGCCAATCTTACACAAAAACTATTAATACAAGAACATGGAGCTGTAATTGAACATGGAGCACAAGAACTATTAATACAAGAACATGGAGCTGTAAAATTGTTTCTTTGATAACAACTATTATATTAAATCTCTCAGTTCCACATGAGAAAACGCAATAGAGGTCAGTAATTACAAACATGAATTGAAAAACATTATATCTACACACTAAATGTTATAACCTGACTTCTCACTAATAACCTCATCAGACAGCTTCATATTAACTGAGAATTTCTCTGTTACCAATTGAATCATAATTTCAATTACTGGAAGTCTCTTCCAACACCTTTGCCATGATCACTGTGCCTCCAGACTCGTCTAAGTCTCAGCCCCAACTGCAGGTTTCCTGCTGTCCACACCTTCCAAGGTTAAAGAAATTTATGAGTCATACATACTGCCTCAAACACAAAGCAAACATCTCTCGTGTAACATATGCTTAAATTGAACACAGAATCTGATAACACCCAGTTGCCCAGTTGCAAAAGACTACATATTGTGAACACAGAAGTATATAATTCAAGCCTAAACTAACATATTCTCTAACTACATTTTGCAAAAGGCTCTGAATATCAGGGTGCATTGTATCATATTGGACATTGTCATTCAAATAATAATAGCTTTCCAGTGTGTGACAATAATAATCATAATAGCTTTGCGGTGGGAAAAAAAAATTGGTTTTTGCTTATATTTTTTGTAGTGTGATAATGATAATGGAACAGGATCATGGACTCACGGCTAAAAGTAGGATGAGGAATGTCAGCGAAGTTACAAGCATTGCACTGGACTGCAGACTTGAGTACCCAAAACATGGGCCCTTCCCCCATTGCAAATCAACACTGGAGAAGAGATTTCTTCAATTTGAGAAATGATATGCACCCCTCAGTTTGACAACCCAACACCATTCTGCAAATGAAAAACACAAAGCAAATTAATTTACTGTCAAGGAGAATGCAGCAACATACAAGAATGAAAAATGGGCACATATATACTCATTTATGTACCTAAAGTTTGCATTATTATCTATTACGTAGAAGAGGCAACATAAGACAATATCTGGTTTATTCATGAATAATCCTATCTCCATTTTCTTGTAAGCAATTTGATTATACATAGAGGGAACATAAACTTCTGCAAACAAGTAGGGAGGGATTATAAAAACAAGAAACAATCATCTCGTATAGCATGGAATCAGGGGAAGACTTATAATACCTGGAAACCAGTAATCTTTTTCCTTCTGCATTGTATATGCCATATCTTTTGCTAGTCTAAATCCAGAACTACTGATTTCAAACAATTCCGACAAGATCAAGTGATCAACATAATTCATGACCAAGACGCTTGACCTGCATCAAAAGTAAGCAATGACAAACACATGAATGAAATTTTTGATAAGGAGAGATGCTGAAAATTACTGTTAATCCATAAATAAAATATATACTCTGTTATATATAATGTCAATTAACAAACAACTATTAAAGAGTGGTTTATGCATTGCGGGAAAACAACTGCAAACAGATAGTGGTCTACGTATCTACTCATTTTGACTTCAAGTCTACTCCAACCAAATATAGATAACTATGACAGATAAGAAAGAGATGAATATAGCTATTAATGAGGCATAAACTGCAATTCATAATTTCACTTCATTTTCCTTTCACCGCTTCCTTCCACTTATAATATTCCAATAAAGAAAGCCTGAAGTTGACAATGCAAGTATTTCATTTACAAATAGTATGACAAAGAGTAAATGATACAGAAATGCTAGTCTTGGCTGTAGATTTATTTAAGCTCAATACCAGCAGCTACGTGGATGCTAGTGACATCTTCGAGAGTCTCATATATGACCAAATACGTTTATCAGATTGAGGATACAATTCATGCAACCTGATCAAAGGGGAGAATATGTAGGAATCTCGATCACCAAAGTTTGCTCAAGATAAGATGATATAGTTAACTAAGACTGTTCACAATCATAATAGAGAACTCAGAACATATAATACGAAAGAAATGCTTACCAAGTTAGCAATTAGATTGAACCCAGTCTAGACAGGTCTCCCAACAACCAATATGCAATTCAAGTTAGTCTGTTTACAACGATGCCTCATTATTATATAGCATATACATTTGAAACAGACATGTAAAAACAAACAAAAAACAAAAAAAAGTTAAGAGACATTTGAATTCAAACAGAAACAAACCCACTCACAAATCCTTCAAACACACAATCAAATTCTACAACTAAACAAGGAATAGTAGAAAATTTGGAGAAATCATTAATCTGATGGAACCACAATTCAGAAAATTACCTCAACCTACACCAAAGTGTACTGATACATCTCAAGTCCACAAAATTCCAACTATCAATTCCTATTATGATATTGAAACAAAAGATCATGCTTTTTCCTAAGAGAAAAAATATACCCATGAATATAACAAAAAGTTAAATACAAGAGTGAAGCTCAGTTTCATGCTTCGTGAAGCTAGTTCAGCTTTTACATTGTAAGTGGCACTTACTTTGACAACTCACAGTTGGTTGAATGCACAATTATGGTTACCATCTGACCAAGAGCTGAATTTTCCAATAACAACTCCAGTTTGTTACCTATTCTCGACAAAGGTGAAAGAAGTCTCTACAGTATCAAAATATGAAACTCACTTCAATTGCATTTAAGTCGCAACAGAACAAAATGAAAACTGATAGGGATAAAGGGCAGTTGAAATTGTAAGAACACTTGAGACTCAACCAAAAACTGTAAGCATAAAACATGAAACAAGAATGAGGAGACAACCAGTAAAGACATCAATCTATCATGTTCCTAAATTTTAATTTTGATGTGCATTTAAACCTGTGCATTAGAAATTACCTCTGTAAAACACATCCATGCCATATTAGAAATCGAAAACAGATAAAAGTAAAACGAAGGTACCATTGGATCTGAATGTGTTCCGGTTCCATCTGAGCAGTAACTCCTGAGCGGTAGCAACATCAAATTCTTTACCTTTTCAGCAATGGCAAGTAACTCCTGAGCGGTAGCAACATCAGCAGCCAAGCGGAGATTGGTCTTCTTCTTCCCTGTGGGATTCTTGCTCAGCTTGGCCCTCTCCTCAAACCCTAACCTTCTCCTTCTCCACTTTCGACACCGCCACTCTCTGATTCTCCTCCAGAAACCTAAGCACGGCCCCCACCGTCTCCTCCGCCACCTTCCCCTTGTCCTTGAAAACCCTAACCATCTTGCTCAGCTGGAACAGAGCGTGTAGCCTGATACCGTTCTCTTCCAGGTTCTCCCTCCCGCCTTGCTCGCGGTCAACGATGGCGTTGCAGACCTTCAACCCGGCAGCACAGACCGGCGTTCAAGAACGGAGGCGCCGCTGGTGACGAGGTGGTGGCCGGAGATAAAGTTTCTAGCGCTGGCAGCGTTAAGGAGAAGAGAGAGATTTTGGGGGAGAGAGGAATGGTTGCGCGGCTGGGACAGAAAGGGAGTTTGAGCGGTGCTAGGGTTTCCTAGCATTCACTTTATACATCCTATCTTGAAATAACGCATTTGCCCTCAAGACTATTAACGTTCCAGATGAATCGGTGTAGAGACGAATGGCCAAGATTACCCTATTTTAAAATTCTAATCATTTTTCTAATGATAATTGTTATCAATTAGCTATTTTGATATATACGGAATTTTAGAAAATCGAAATTAATAGCTCGGGACATCAAAAATTTTACGAAAATTCTAAAGCACTTGTGAGTACAAGATGTGTCGATCAATGTAAAAATTTCGGCACATTTATATTTTTGTGATAGGGCTCCTTTTGGAGAAACATAAATACATATTACGTTGACTAGATTGACCGATATGAAAATAAAGACCGCCCGGGTTCATTTTTCTACACAACACTTCATAATACGTATTAAACAAATGGGTTATGTCAAATTCATCAATTTCCTATTTTTATTATTTGCATCACTCAAAATCATTCTATGTCTACTAATATTGTATAACATGTTCATTGGTTATAGGGGAAAAAATACCTTTCAAAATGAACAAGGTGGAGCACAAATAATTTGATAAATTTGACCGTTAGATTTGATCATTATAAGGAAATATGACTATGGTAAAAAAATTACATGTTTTCTTCATCGTTTTGGTCTCGATCAACGCAGTCAACTCAAAACAATATTAAATAACCGTTAAACTAAAACGCTCGTATCTACTTCCTCACAAATTATTTTCTTGATTTGTCAACATTTACACTCTCATGGGACAAGATGTATCAATCCATATAAAAATTTTGGAACGTTTATGTCCCCATGATAGAGCTCCCCTTATGGAAGCATAATCATATTTTAAGTTGACATTTTAAAAAAATTAGAAACAATTGACGACGGTGATAACTTGCCGTTGCTATTGATTACAAAGTTTGCCACGGCCTCTTTCTGCCATCGCAAATTTTACCTTTTTTAGCCACGGCGCCCATTTGCCGTCGCAAAGTTTACATTTTCTTGCCACGGCTCCACATTGCCGTTGCAAAACTTAATTTTTTTTGCCACGGCACAAAGTTGCCTTCGCAAAATAATTTTAATTTAGCTACGGATGCTTTGCCGTCGCAAAAACTGGACCAATGGCGACGGCAAATCTGAGCCGTGGCAATTTGGGGTGGCTAATTGAATTCTTTTTTGTAGTGATATAAGATTGCCATATGGGTATTAATGTTCCAACCTTGCAAATCGTGTCTCTTTGCAAGATAACAATATAACGAATTTGAAGTCACACGATTGTCACGTTTTGATCCAACAGATTCTTGCAGTAGCTTTGAAAGGACTTGTGCCTAAAGGTCATAGACTTGCAATTTTTCGCTTGTGCTTTTTTTTCCATCAGTTATGTCAGAGAGAGATTGAGAAAAAACATATAAGTATTCTTGATGAAGAAATTGCAGAGACTGTTTATATGTTTGAAAGGTTCTTTCCTCCCTCTTTCTTTGACCTTATAGTTGACTTACCAATTCACCTTGCACAAGAAGCTCTTATTAATGGCCCTGTGCATTTTCGTTGGATATACCCCTTTGAAAAGGGAGCATACAATTCACTTCATTTTCACAACTCCCTTGCTAGTGCTCCTTTATTCCTCCAATACTAATGTTGATTTGTTTTTCTTTTTAGGTTTATGAAGGACTTAAAAGGATATGCTCAGAATCGATCAAATCCTGAAGGATGCATAGTTGAAAAGTATTTGGCAGAAGAGATAACACGTTTTTGTAGTGGATATATTGAAGGAGCAGCTGAAATATGTGTTAAAACTAGACGTAATGAGGATTTTGAGGATGAAACAATACTGGAAGGGCGACCACTTGGTCAGGGAAGCTAAAACCACTCAATTCTTCTATGTTAGATATTGCTCATCGATTTGTGTTGACCAATACCTCATAAGTCGATCCATGGAGTGGGTAAGTTTGATTGCGAAACTTATTTTGTTTAGTTGTTTGTAGCTTACATATTTAGTTTCTGAAATATTTATTTCCTATCAGAATGCACATGGAACAACTGAAGTGTTCAGACACACGTCTTAAAAAGGATGAATACCTTCTTAAACAGAGACATCTTGATACCTTTAGTGGATGGTTAGCTAGTAAGGTTAAGTTTGGTGATAGTATTGGCCGGTATGTCTGATACAGTGAAGTGGATTGTTTGTCGGCCAATTTCATTGTTGATGGAATCTACAAGAAAACATGCTGCATATTTCTCCTCTTTCATTGGAATCTCAGCAAGAGAACTTTTACCAATGACTGCTGGGACTTGGAAAGATGTATCCCCGAGTTTCCAAGATGATATTTAGAAACACATCACAGTAAGTTTTCTACTATCAATTACTGTATACGAACTTGTTACAAGAAGACAATTTTCAAAGGATGGTAAAGCTTTGGCAAGATAATAAATCTTTAATGATGAAAGAAGTGGAGACGCAAGCCAATGTATGTAATTTTCTATGGTCGATGATTTAATGAAGTAAGTTTTCATTTGGGCCTTATCTCTATTGTCATGGTAAAACCCTAAAAGACGATAAGGATATTGCACATTGGAGTATAAAAATGCACGTAACTTTCTCATTAATACTTGTAACTGCTAAATACAACCCCCTAAAGAGACACTTAAATAAGGGTTCCACCCTTGACATACTCGGTGAAAGCCAAAGCCACCAAACCTAACATGGCCAGTCTTCCATTCCACAACTCAGCATCTGAGGTCATGAGCCCTTTTGATTTCGACTCCACACTGACTCCTTGAAATAGAGGAATCACGGATGCAACCGACAGCAAAATGCTAGTACCAAGGAACACCGAGACTCCACCGTCGGAGATCTGAGAAAACACGTCCTGGCCCTTTAACAGTTCAACCGCAAGAGCTGAGACAAAGCCAACCATTGCAAGTCTGCCGTTGATTCTTTCCGGTGCCGGACCGCTGAAGGCGAAAACGTCCCCGAACTTGGTGCTAACCTTGGGAGTCCTTGGTGGTGGTGGGAAAGGTGTAGGTGTAGGTGCTGCTGCTGGAATCTTTGATGGTTCTGAAACTGTAGATGGTTTCTCCTCAGGTAGACCATCCTGCAATATATGGACAAATTGGAAATTGTTAATTAACACGAAGATCCTCGACAAAATTAAACTCTAAACAGTGAGATCTAAACAGAAAACTCTTTTTATTTTGAACTCTGAAACAAAAGTTGCTTTGAACACAGAGGAAACAGTAGCTTAGGTAGAGAGCTACTTACCTCAGCCATGGAGCGCACCCTCATGTTAGGGTACCTATGAAGAGTTGGTAAGAGTTGGTTTACCCTGACTGAGCTCCTCATTCCAGCTCCATAAGCGACGGAGTTGGCTAGGAATATCGATTGCGTGGAAGCTGAAGCAGCCATTTTATATATGTTTCTTGACTGAAACACCCACAAAGTATGATCAAGGAGGTTGATGAAGCACAAGATCGAGCTTAGAAGAGAAAAGAGAGAAGAGAAAAGTGAAGACGATCTGGGTTATTGAACTTGTGTGCCCTGAACTGGCCTTTATAGAAAAACTACGTGATGGGTTTAGTCACTTTTAGTGCTAGGGGGGATTGGCTCGTGAAGTTGAACGGTGGATATTTAGGCACCACGTCGCTCGTAAGGGTATGCAAGTAATGTTGGGACACTTGGGTTGTTTTCTTCTCACATGATGGGCATGGGAGACGTGGTTGAAGAACACACCACAATGTAGAAGTCGATCAGTGATTTTCTGAGGTCCCATCGTTCCACTTTTCTGATCTTTCCAGAAACGAGGACTGATGTTTGACGAGTCCACGATATACTGGTGTTAGGGTTTTGAGCTAGTCGACACTTGTTAGTTGTTAGGCACGAGAGACTATTTACGTTGAGCTTCATTTTCGATTTGTTGGAAAGAGGAAGATACTGGCCGAGTCACCAAGCACTCAGCACAGCGCAGAAAACAGTTGCGTTTGTTTGATAGTGGTGGGTTGGAGAGACGTGGTTCTCTCTATACATACAAGCAAAAACTTCGATCAACGGACTAGTCTATTTCTACCACACAACGTAAGATCAGTAAAGTTTTAGTGTTTGGTAAAGAAAATTTACCATAACAAGTCGACCATATTATATACCATATACTACAGGCCGGCAAGAACTTCAATTGTACGTTCAACATCGATGGTCATGAGGAGACTTCGAATCAAGTGCAATGACTACCATACGTGTTTGCGAATACCTTTTCCAATATTTTCCTTTTGTTCATGACTCGATCCGGCCATTGTATACTCTACCAAAATCTGAGTTACTTAACCCATAATCCATCTGTAGCTATAGGTAGAGAGAGAAATATTGGGAGGAATGTGTAGTAGCAGACGTGATGGATTAATTATGAGTTTCTGAAATAAATTTGTTGGTGTTTCCTTAACGCCTCTAGTTGGTATAATGCTAAAACTGCACTATAAAGCCTTGAAAAATGTTTCTATTATAAACTATAAAGGATCGATATGGGGGGAGATAATGAGTATGCGGAGTCCATAAGATCAATTGTGGACAAATACCAGTTATGGCATGGCAACCTGTATACGAATCATCCACACAAACACACACAACGCACACTAAAGAATGTACATTTTGCTTGCACACGGTACGTAGATTCAATAGAACACTATATTTTCAGACTCGGTAGATGGTCTTGATACTTATAGGACACATTTACTATGAGAATAAGTTCAACTAGAATGATGTAGGCTATTTATTAGGAGTTACGAGTTAGGCCGATCACATTTTCAATTATGTAGTCAATTTTGATAGAGAACTAGGTCGGAACTATATATATGGTTTGTTTAGTCAAGAACTTCAACTGAACGGTCGAATTAACTGGGAGGTCCAAATGTTGGAGATAGGAATAATAGTTTTCTGTCTCTGTTCTTGTTCAAAAAGAAATTTTGAACGAAAATCCATTTTGGTCGTGAATTAGCAAATTAGTTTCATGCTCACTTTTAAGTATCCAAAGTTCCAAACAAATAATACATTTCACCTGCAACTAAATAATGAAACTAAATAACGAAAATATGACTTGTACAAGGTGTTAAGGATGAACATGGCTGGCAAATTCACCGGCCAATAATGGTGCGACATAATTATATTAGGGTTCCGGTGGAACCGTTCCACCCGTGACATACTGAGTGAAGGCCAAAGCCACCAAACCTAGCATGCCCAATCTTCCATTCCACAACTCAGCGACTCCCTTGGCTTTATAAATAGAGATAGAGAAGTTGAGAAAAAAGGACGATAAACAAGATATGGAGACCCACACCAAAAGCACATAAAACAGCCATGGAAATTGGAAAGGGCCTCTCCTTCTGATCCGCTAACTCCAACAAGTCCTCCTCCTCCTCCACCCAACCGGCATTGTTTCTAAAAGAATGGACGAGTTTTGGGTACAGAAGTTTCATCGAAGTACGACGTCCTTTCAGCAAACCACTCGCTCTCAGTATGCCACTTGCTCTCTGACGGAAGTGTTGAGCGACGAAAGATTTCTTTGGTGGATTTTCTAGCAAATACAGCGTCGACTTGCATGTCAATACAAATGCATTTGCGTTGTAGTCCGCTATGAGTCTATGACGGGGTCTCTGAGGAAAGGAATCATGTCAACAACACCAAAACTTAGTATGCGAGCCGCATGGTCGTTATAATAGGGTCTCTCGTCGAGAACAAGTGCCTGAAGGCTGAAGCGACACCAAAACTTGGAGGATCGTCGACATAGATGGGTCCTCCACCGCTCACTACTACTCCTCCTCCACCCAATCCAGTACTTGCTTAGAGGGCTTAAAGTCTTAAACAGATGCATCCGTTTGAGTTTAGGATTGGGTTGAGAGACGAACCATGCGATCGGAAGTGGACATGGGGTGGGTGGTCAGGGTAGTCCGATGGAAACCTGATGTCGAAGAAGAAGAGTCCATCCTGGCTGCTCCAATAATCACAGCCCTCATAAGGTCGATACGGGTCTCGTACGCGCGCACGTAGATGGTGTCCGCAGGGAGGTTCTTTTTTAAGATTTTCCACTCGCGCATGATATTCTTGTAGGCTCTGCTGCCATTGATGAAACTATGTCCATCTCCCTATTTCATGGCGGCGCTATAGTAGTGGTCTTAGTGGTCCGAAACCATGTCAAATTGCTTGAACGCAGTTTCCTCGGCCATGTCTACGTACTATTGAGATTTTAGCTAGGGATTACGTATTTATAGAGAGTAATATTTATAGAGACTACTAATAGGGAGTATGCACTCGGTAGATGGTCTTGATACTTATAGGACACATTTACTATATGAGAAGAAGCTAGTTCAACTAAAATTATGTGGTTGGTTTCAAATTTGGCCTGTGTTTCGAGCAGGCATGTTATACCTAACGGCACAGCAGAATTTTCCAAATTATATAGGCTACTCATTAGGAGTTAGGTCGATCTCTATTTTTTTTTTTTTTATTATGTACGAAATTTTGATAGAATTAACCGGGAGGTCCAAAAGTTGGCGGTAAGGTTAAATATTCAAGTGAACATATACAATTACCCTTTATTGTCTAGTGTATAGAAGAAAGAAGAAATAAACAAAAAGATCAAGTACGTGGATATAAGGATCGACAAGAATAGTTTTCTCTATGTTCTTGTTCAAAATGAAATTCAATTTGATCCAAAACCGTCTTCTGGTCTTGATGAATTAGCAATTTAATTTTATGCTCATTTATAAGTTATCCAAAGATCCAAACAAATTATAAATTTCATCTGCAACTTTTACAAGGTATTGAAGATGAACCTAGCTAGCAAATTCACTGGCCAATAATGAGGCATGCATGCGAACTAATTATATGAGGGTTCCACCCTTGACGTACTCGGTGAAAGCCAAAGCCACCAAACCTAACATGGCCAATCTTCCATTCCACAACTCAGCATCTGAGGTCACGAGTCCTTTCGATTTTGACTCCACACTGACTCCTTGAAATAGAGGAATCACGGATGCAACCGACAACAAAACGCTAGTGCCAAGGAAGAGTGAGACGCCACCGTCGGAGATCTGAGAAAAAATGTCCTGGCCCTTTAACAGTTCCACTGCAAGAGCCGAAACAAAGCCAACCATAGCGAGTCTGCCGTTGATTCTTTCCGGCGCTGGACCGCTGAAGGCGAAATTACGTCCCCGAACATGGTGCTAACTTTGGGAGTCCTAGCACTACAAGAATTTGGCTTATTAATAACACTGTTTAATAGCGTTTTTTTTTAAGTGTTATTAATGGGTATTTTATAAAAATTTAAAAATATAAAAATCCCTAAAACGCTATCCTTTCTTTTCAATAACGCGAAGAAGAGAAGCGGGACTCCAAAAGTGTAAGCGGGAATGAAAAATCGGTTTCGCGCCTTGGATTTGGAAAAGCCCAAAGCTTATCACTTACAGTGTTCAGTTTACCTAAGAGTAAAAGAAAGAAAATAGACACAGAAGACGAAATTGGGCAAAATGAGGTCACGTATTGTTCTTCCTTCGATTTGCCGTCATCGCAACTTTGGTTCGCAACTCTGGTGAGGTCGCCGTCATCGCAATTCCTTGTCGTTATTGCTATTCCCTGGGTTTCCTGCTTCCGATTCGTGTTTTGTCTCCTTCTTTTTCGCTACTTCTGGTTCGTCTCTCTCTCTCTCTCTCTCTCTCTCTCTCTCTCTCTCTCTCTCTCGATACACACTTTTTTTTGCTTTCAGATCGAAATATTCTGGGTTTGATTAGGTGTTTGGTCACTTGAATCTTAGGTTTTGAAGAATATGTTTATGAGGTTTTAATTTTGAATCTTAGGTTTAGACTTGAAGCCAGAGAACTTTTTGTTTGCAAACAACAAGGAGAACCCAACTCTTAAGGCTATCGATTTCAGATTGTCTATATTCTTCAAGCCAGGTACCAATTTCGCACTTAGGGCTTTTGATTATGCAATGTTGGTCTGGTGTGTCATGTCTGTATAGTGACTTGGAGAGCTTTGCTTTGACTTGGCTAATTATTTTGGTTGCTGGTTTCCATAGATTGAGGTAGGGAAAACAAAACCTTCCTTATAGCTTAGATTCTAATTTGATGTGTGTTGGGTGTGATTGCTGTGATACGTGTTCTCTATGAATTCTTATGCGATTTAGATAAGGATATATATTGGTGGAAACCTTGATTGGTTCTATTTGTTGCAGCAACTGATTAATAGTTTATGGTCGTTTTTATCGAGTTCTGAGATCAATTTCTAAATCATCTTCAAGTATTGTTTCAGCTGAGCTTTGTTTTTGTTCGAAATAGACATTCCAAGAAGTTCTATAAGTAGGATTTGATCAAAACACATTGTATTTATAACTCTTAGCTTTTACATAAAGGAAGGATATAAATTCTGAAAATTCTACAGAAACTGTTTGGTTATGTAGTCACTTTAGAAATTCGCTTAACTAACTTTTATATGTCCAAATTTTCTGAAACTTTTACATGTTGTATCCTTGTTAGCCTATAAGAGATCTGGAAAGTTTCAGCTTATTCCAATGTAAGTTGAAAACTCGGTGATTTTTCAAAGTTCTCCCTATAGTTGGTAAAGTTCTAGAATTTTGAATATGCTTCCTTGTTTTTAGTTGAGCTTTGGACCTCCATTTTAACTAATTCATTTCTGTTCTTTTTGAATATTATAGTAGACTTTCTAGTGATTGTTGCGAAAGTGATTTCTTGTCATTTGCTCATAAAATGAGTTCATGGTTAATTTTCCAAGTCGACATTGCAGCTGGCATTTCTTTCCTACATATTCTGACAATTCAGTCAGTTTGTGATCAAGTTTTGCATTACTTCTTAAATATTCGAGTTTATTCAAAGTAAAGTTTCATTCCTTGATTGGTTTCATTTGTGCTTCCACCATTGAAGATGTACTCCTGTTGATAATTTTAGCTGCTGCTATAAATTGCAATCTTGTACTTGCTTTATTATTGAGTGCGGCTATTAGGACCTATAAATTTGCTCAGTATACCTCTCATTCTCCATACATCTCCCTTTTACTTTTCAATATAAGCGTTTTCTCACTATACCTCATTTCAAATTCCTAGCATAACCTTAGTTATTTATTGACATATATTTCAATTAATTACTTACTTAACTCTTATTCACTCAATAGACCTCTCTCTTTTTTCTTTTCTTTTTTACCTTTTTGTTTTTGAACATCCATTATCCCTACCTTCATTTTTTGATTATTTTTTTCATCAAAGAAAATGTTTTATCATGAACTATTCTATGTATCTTTTTAACTTTTGTTTTTCTCTTTCGTATGTGTTATTTTTCTCTTTTTTTTATTTTTATTTTGAATAATTTGATCTCTATTTTATACCTCATAATAAATTATTTTAATAAATATATATTTTCTATAATCAATAGATATATATATATTGTAAAAATATTTATGCACCTTGCAAGTATATGCGTTCAACATGTATGATAATACAAAATTTTATGTCATATGATCGATATTTGATCATTGTTTAGCTCTTATGAACCTATATATATATATATATATATATAT
>NC_020494.1:5596461-5599517 GCF_000184155.1 Fragaria vesca subsp. vesca
AAATAACTGCGACTTTTCCAAAGTCCGCAATATTATTCTTAGATGCTTAGCATGCTCCTTCTCACTTCTTGAGTAAACCAATATGTCATCTATGAATACGATCACGAAACGATCAAGGTATGGACTAAACACCCTATTCATGAGATCCATGAACGCCGCGGGTGCATTAGTAAGTCCAAATGGCATCACCACAAACTCATAATGACCATATCGTGACCGAAAAGCAGTCTTGGCTATGTCCCCCTCTCGGATCCGCAACTGATGATAACCCGATCTCAAATCAATCTTAGAGAAAACAGAGGCACCCCTCAACTGATCAAATAAATCATCGATCCGAGACAACGGATATTTATTCCTCACTGTGACCTTATTCAACTTCCTGTAATCAATGCATAGTCTCATGGTGCCATCTTTCTTCTTAACAAACAACACCGGAGCACCCCATGGAGACATGCTAGGCCGAATAAAACCCTTATCTACCAACTCCTGCAATTGAGTCTTCAACTCTTTCAATTCCGCTGGAGCCATTCTGTAAGGCGCCTGAGAGATAGGCATAGTTCCGGGAAATAATTCTATAGAGAAATCTATCTCCCTTGCAGGAGGCAAACCAGGCAACTCCTCAGAAAAAACATCTGGGAACTCCCTTACTACTGGAATATCTTCTAATCCCACAACTCCCATACTTGTATCCACCATATGAGCTAAATATGCCTGACAGCCTTTACTCAACAATTTCCTTGCAGTAACAGCGGAAATTATGCAACTAGAAATAACATCTCTTTCCCCTTGGAAAGCCACCTCAAAACCATCTGGACTTCGAAGCACCACAACTTTTTGAAAACAATCTACCATAGCTCTATATGGTTCCAAAAAGTCCATTCCCAATATCACATCAAACTCCACTATATCTAAAGGAATTAAATCAGCCTTGAAATTAACTCCTTCCACTAAAACTTCACAACCACTAAATACCCAATTTATTCTCATCACCTCACCGGAGGGTAGAGACACATGCCACTCGCCTGGAAGAGACGATGATGGCACATTGGCATGGAGGGCAAATTTACTAGACATGAATGAATGCGTGGCTCCGGGATCAATTAAAGTAAAAGCAGGCTGACCAAAAATTAATAATGTATCAATGATGACATCTTAAAAAGTACGACCCTCCTGCTGGGTCATAGCATGCAGTCTAGCGCGAGTCATGGGACGTCCACGCTGACCACTTCCCCGCTGAGAGCCACCTCTAACCGAAGCACTGCCCTGGGCACCACTACTAGAGCCTCCAGTTGAAGACTGACCAACAGGCTGAGTAGGGGTGGGAGTGGTCCTTTGAGCCAACAATGGGCAATCTCTCCTGAAGTGGTCCTGACCACCACACTCAAAGCACCCAGAAAACTGCTGCTGCTGCCCATATGAAAAAGTCTGGCTACCGGATGACCCACCATGGAAACTGCCACCCGAACCATACTGCCCAGACTGCTGCCTACCCAACTGACTCCTAGCAGGTCTCCTGTGACGTCCTCTAACCCTGAACCGAGAATTAGAACCTGATCCCCCACTACTGCCACTACCAGCTGATGAACCTGAAGCGGATGATGAAGCAGCTTTCTTGGATGGACCCTGACTGGGGCCACCGAAATCTCGTGGCCGAGCACTATAAATCCCCATATAGACTCAATGGCCATGGCTGCATGAACAGCATCAGAGAAAGTCGGGTAATAAACACCCGTCATCTTATCTGCAAACACTCCACCAAGTGCCCCAATAAACATCTCCATCCTGGTCCTCTCATCAGGAACCAGATATAACACATGATAGCTCAGGGAAGTGAATCTCTCCTGGAACTCTATAACACCCTCATCATCCCTCTTCTTCATATTCAGGAAATCCAACTGAATTCTGCTGCGGTGGGCAGGACTGAAATACTGCCCCAAGAAAAGCGTCTTAAACTGCTCCCACGACATATTCAGAGCATCCTCAACATTCCTGCTAGCAAGCGACCACCAGTGATGTGCTGAATCATCTAGGAAAGTCACTGCCATCTTCACCTTCCTTTCTTCTGGCAAATCTGTGCTCGCAAAAGCCTTTTCCATTTTGTCTACCCAAGTATAAGCATCGAGGGGTCCCTTGGCACCCTTGAACTCTCTTGCTCCAGCCTCATAAACCTCTCTCCTCTTCACTGTATGAGGGTGTGGAGCTCGATCCATAACATCCCTCAACATATTTCCAATATCATCAACCAGTCCCCTGACCTCATTGCCCTCATCGGCATTGGTCGAAGAAGCCACACGGGGTTGCCGTGGGCGCTTAGGAGGCATAGTACCTGAGGAAGAAGAAATTTAGTAGTCCATAAACAAGACTAACACAACAATCACACATACCCAATAACACATAGCATCAAAAGCATAAAATGCCAATGAATCCGCCGCGGTCGGATCATCACTCTATAGACACTACGTGCTACTTAGGCAAATATGATAGTGACAAGGAAGCAGGAAAAGGAAACCTATAGCTCTGATACCAACGGACACGACCCACCCCGAATTTCACCCTGAAACCCAGAGTAAGTCATGCGAGGACCACCTCCAAGGAAAATTTACTGAAAAGATTGAGAAAATCTCCCTTGAAAATGGACAACCCTAACTCGAAAATTCCAAATTACACTCTTAATACAACACGTCCAAACATCACATAATTATCCTTCAGAAATTCTAAACATAATATACAATAATCTCAAAGTATTCAGAGCTACTAAACACTAGCGGAAGCAAGAAAACACTAGTAGGTTAAACAGGTAACCTACTGATGAAAACTGGCGGAAATGCGGGTGACTATGCCTCGCCTCCTACTAGATCCAACCCGAACTCTGCAGACTGGGCAATTTAAAACGAAAGGCCCAGGAGAAAACATTTAATAACGTTAGAGTGAGTGGACAAAAATAAAATAATAATTAAAATATTTATGTTTCCCCAAATTAATTTCTAAGGAAAAATCGAATGCATGCCGCAAGCGATAAAACTTTTATCTCATAAAATATCGAGCCTCTCAGACTC
>NC_020494.1:5599567-5605185 GCF_000184155.1 Fragaria vesca subsp. vesca
AAGTCTAGAGAGAATAAATATAATATTTTCTTTTGTAAAATTATTGTCCTTAATAGTCATTGTGTATGAAGATATATATGTCATTTAATAATTCACAATAGAGTGAGGTCTAGTGAGCAAATATAGAAGTCTCAACAGCCGCACTCTTTATTATTTTGATCCTTATATAAGATCCGATATGTTATAGTTTTGTTTCTTGTAAAGGAAGGATTTGAGTTTGTGCCTTTATATGGGCAGATTTCTATTGTTTTTTTTCTTTTAAAAGGGATTTCAAGTTGTTTTTTGAAAATCCTTTGTTTCTTATATGTTATGATCAGTATAGTAAAATTCTAACTATCGTTAATTATTATTAATTGCATCCAAACTTGTTCAGTTGTTAGGTTCTGCAAGATGATAAGGATGAGGATGAGGAAACATCTCCAAGGGTAAATAATATTTCTTGCATCTTCGAATTGAATGTGTCATTAATGATTTAACTAATGTTTCATTGATTTCAGAGTGTCAGCACCAACTCATCAAATAAGTGCAAGTTACTAGATTAGAGTGGATCAGAGGACATTGTTCTTGAAGGACGTTGGGTTTCAAGTGATCCTTAAGAGTTTGTCAATCAAATTCCCTTGGGACCTAATGCGATGAAAGTCTTGGTTGATATTCCAATTAAACCAGATGCTTTTCTTTGGAGGCCTACAGCTAGTATGTTCTGTTTTCAACAAGCTAAAGGTAGCATGATAGCATGGCCTGCTGAGAAGGTTATTTTGCAAATGGATCAACAGTCTGAAGAACAAGACAATTTATCTATGCATTCGGTAAAACATCTCTACAAATTTTTTTTCTTGAGTTGCTGCATCCTGACTTATATTACTACTAAGTTGTGACTCTTGTGTATTGTTGATAGAATCCGTACACCAATTCAAGAAACAAGTGCAAATTATTTGATTGGACCGGAAAAGATGAGATAGTTGCAAAAGGACGTTGGCATTCAAGTGATCTAAAAGCGATGGTCAATGGTATTCCTCTTGGACTCAATGTCATGATAGTTTGGGTAGATTTTCCAAAAAATCATGAAGCATTTTTATGGAGGTCTGCAACTGATATGACATGCATTGAAGATGTTGTGGGATATGCTATAGCATGGCCTGCTAATAAAGTTGTTTTGGAAAAGAAGTCAGTAAGTCAAGATGTTGGCAATGCATCCTCTTCTTTGGTGAGTTTTATTTTCACATGTAATTACAATTACGAGTTATATGTGTGAGTTCTGTCCTCATCTAAAATTATTTTTTCTTGAATAACTTGGTAGAGTGCGAACACCAAATCAAATAAAAAATGCAAGTTGTTAGATGTTAGTGGATCAGGACAAATAGTTGCTAAAGGACGTTGGTCCTCGAGTGATCCAAATCAGCTTGTTCATTTTGTTCCATTAGGTCCTAATGCTGTGAAAGTTTGGGTAGATACACCAAAAGTCTCATTTGCATCCCTTTGGAGATAATCATCTGAGCTACAAATCATTGAAGATGCTCTTGGTACTACAATAGCATGGCCAGCAGACAAAGTGATTATGTCTGAAGGTTGTTAGTTCTCAGCTGGTTGTTACACATGCATCCTTCAAGTTTTATCTTTAAGTAGGAGAGATTTTACAAGGCTGGATACTTTTCAGTGAAGTACTATATGATCAGTTTGGTAGCTAGAATTTTCATGTATCTTTAACATTGTTGGCTGAGATATTGTAAGCCTTTGGTTTATAAATGTCATTTGGTTTGGTTTATGAAGTCTTTAATAACACCAGGAAATGCTATAGAATGGTACTGTAATAGCTTTTCTTAAAAACTGCTGTAACATATTTATATTAAAAGTATAACAATAGCGTTTATATATTGTTATAGGTGATATGTACAATAACATGTTTTAAACGCTATAGATGTGAACTTTATAATAGCGTTTCCAGAAACGCTATGAAAAAACGCTATGTAAAATGGTAGACTTTTCATAGCTCCGGCTGTGATAGCGTTTACTAAAACGCTATGATGTATATGATATGATAGCGTTTTTTGAATGCTATGGATGACAGTTTATGGTGTAGTGTAGGTGGTAGTGGTGGGTAGGTGTCGGTGCTTGTGGTGCAATCTTTGATGGTTCTGAAACTGTAGATGGTTTCTCCTCAGGTAGACCATTCTGCAAATTAAGGACAAATCGGACATATATCAATTCTAGTATCTTCTATATATTGGTCTGTACGTGTTGTCAAATTGTGTGAGCAACTCATCATTCTAAAGATCGGTAGAACACTTGTGTAAACGTGGAGGATAATACTCCACAAAGTGCCTAAATCTTCATGTCTATATGAAAATTTCTCTATTAACTTGAAAATTAACCAGGAAAACATTTTGCTCTATGTGATAGCAAAAGGGAAAAAAACTAAGTAGTTGAAAACTAAATTGGAACTTGACAGTAGTACTGTACGTATTAAGGATTTTATTAAGTGTATCAACAGTTCAACACAGTGAAACATACATTTACTGGCTGCAGTGAAACTACATGCAGTAACTAGATTAATGACATTGGTAGTGCTATATGCACCTAATAATCCACTGCTACAATGCTTACATTTACTTCGATGGTGTACTTGCATAATTCCACACAAACTTTGAGAACACTTCAAATTCTCGGTCTCCTCCAACTTCATCAATGGGCACAGCTTCAGAAATTTTATTCAAATCCTCTTCAGTAAGCTTCACATTCAATGATCCCACATTGATATCTAGGTTCTTAAGTTTAGTAGTCCATGCATGTATATAATCCCATTGTTTATCATTTGAAGAAGAATTAAATTCAGTTTACCCCCTTGTGGTTTGGGGTGAATTCATGTTAATCCTTACACTTTTAATTTCATCAGTTTACCTCTGAACTCTTCAATTTCTGTCTGCCGTGACCAAATTCTCATATTCTGTTTAAATTGACCGTTAATTCTAGATACGAGTCTCACTGTTAAGGTTAAAATTGTCATTTGACAAAAAAACTAGTGAAAAAAAAATTAAAAAAATCCTTTCTTTTTATCCCTAACTAAGTTGACAATTTTCTAAGTTTTGAGTACAAACGTAATTTAACTCATGAGATTGGGTCCACATCAGCAATTAACGTTTGATTTGGACAGAAGATAGGACATTAGTCACGATTGAGAAAAATTCAAAAGTTTGAGGGGTAAACTGATGAAATTAAAAGTATAAGAATTAACATGAAGTTGAGTCCAAACCTCATAGGGGTAAACTGAATTTAATTCTTTGAAGAACAAATGAAACCCTCATCTTGGATTCAAAACCATATATATGTTCATTACCAACAGTCAAGTATGTGAAAACCGTAACAAGAACATACCGGGTATTGGGATTATGTCCTCTCCCTGATGGAGAAACCTGCAGATTAGGAAAGTAAAGGCCAACTTCCAATAAAGTCAAACACCAAACAAAATGAACCAACTAAGAATGTGTTCATCATTACTAATTACAACTATGGAACACAAATTTTCAGAAACAACAGGAAGCCAAGGAAACTTTTTTCTCTTCTTTTTTTGATATCTTGAAGATAAGTTGTTTAGTGATAAACATCATTTAATTAAGTCACTCTATGATAGCTAGATTACTGTTATAGTTATCAAGGAAACTGAAACCAAACTCTGTACAAGCTGGTAGTTGATTAGCAAAGTTCAATAATCGAAAACATGGACCTTATTTTTATTTTATTTTTTGAAATAGAAAACATGGACCTTATAGCATAGATTAATTAATATGCTATATATCTACAAACTATTACAGTGAGTTCATAATATCATAAGATAAGGATTAAACATTGTTTAGAAACTAAGTGGAATGTTATTGATAAACTGAAAGAGATTAAGGTCTTAGTTTGTTTTAGATTGTTCTAATTACATTGGTCAGCATAGTTTCAGTTGTCTTCTAAAGATATACAGACCAAAGTGTGAGAAAATTAAACTTAGAATTAAATTCAGTTTATGTCAAGACCCACCCCGAATTTCACATTGAAATCCGAAGTAAATCCTGCGGGGACCACCTCCAAGGAAAGTTTACCGAAAAATTCTGCATAACCTCCCTTGAAAATGGACAACCCTTCCTAATAATACCTGCATACACTTCAAAAGAATCCATTTATAATCTTTTACTCCTGGAACCTTCGTGCTCCCCAAATCACAACACCACCAAAAATTTACTAATCTAAACAAATCTCATATCCAACCATTTATAGGTTCAGAGCAACCTCTAACAGGAAGAAAGGAAACAAAATAAATTAACAAGCGGAAGCTATATGATGACTATGCCTCATCTCCAGGTACGCCCGACCTCAACTAAGCTAATCTGCAAGCTAGGTATTTTTAAAACGAAGGGCCCAGGGGAAAACATTTGAAATACGTTAGAGTGAGTGGACAATAACATAAATTTAATGAAAATATTTATGCTTTCCCAATTACATTTTCATAGAAAATATGCTGCATGCGACAGCTCAAAAACGCTCAACACAAAAACTGGCAATTTCATGACTAGCTCCGGCCAGTCTCCAAAGCTCAATAAAATATAGCCTCTCAGGCTAAAATAAAATATGTATGTATTACACTCGTCATATCCCTTGTATGAATTTTCTTGAAACAACAAAGACAAACAGAAAATTCACACAAGGTTATGACGCTTGCGTCTAACGCTCACGTCGCACCATAATGACATTTTACCTCATTATGGTGGAAAAGACGGTGTATAAATATATACGTGCATATCCCCTATATAAATTATTATATTTATATAGGGCTACGACGATTGCGTCTAACGCTCACGTCGCATCATAATGGAATTTTTTACCTCAGTATGGTGGAAAAGCATGTATAGCTATCTAGCATTCCTTCATATACATATTATTCTCATAATCATCCAAATATGGATATATATATATATATACATACTCACCGAAAATCTCATTTTCGGTAACTTTTCAAAAATAATAAAAATCGCCAATTGCAAAAGAAGCAATAAATATATGGCTACACCGAAAATCTCATTTCCGGTAACTTTCCAAATAGCGAAGTTAACAAAATAAAATAAGAGCATTTACTTTCAAAAATAACTTCGCAAAAATAAACAATTCCACAAATTGATATTCAATAAAATCATTCATTTAAAATGAAATCACCGCATGCTTATAATTTAAAACGAACGTCCACTCACAACTCTAGGCATAAGCCCGACGAAATCCAAATCGCCACTCTAATGAGGTTTTCTCGAACCCTAGCATAAATATAAAATTAATTTCCCAACTAAAAATCCAATATTTAAACAAAATAGGCAAAATTAACCGAGAGCCATATTCACGCTCATCATTGCCTAACTTCGATACGGTCCACACCTCAACACTAAAACTAGCAACCTTAACTACACCCTTCCACAGATTATACGACTTTAATCCAACGGCCAGATTCTATCTTATTAATCCGCCAAAATTACCAAACTTCGGAGATTCACAAACCTAACCAAAAACTCATCCAAAAATTCCATAATTTACATCAATATACTCCCCTTAATATTCCACATTTAAAACTATACAAACTCCCAAACAGCGGCGGC
>NC_020494.1:5606506-5613288 GCF_000184155.1 Fragaria vesca subsp. vesca
CTGATGAAATTGAAAGTTTAGGGACTAACATGAATTCACCTCTAAACCACAATGGNGTAAACTGAATTTAATTCTTGAACTTAATTACCTCCACAGTCTAACCTTTGAGATCTGAATATGAGATTTGTCCTCCATTTTCATCAAAATCAGATGAATGTAGCTAGCTTGAGATTTGTTCTACAGTGAAAAAATAATAATTTCAGGTAGGCAACCAACTTCAGTCTAATGGAATTTGGAAGAAACAATGAGCTATGGGCCTCACAATTTAGTCTGTCTCCTGCATCTAAAAAAAAAAATAAGATATATATATATATACACACACATTCTTCTTTCATTTATCATGAAATGTCAAATCTTGGAAAAGAGATCAGGTAGCCTTATTTTACCTCTTACTTTTCCTTCTAATTAAGCATCTCCAACGTACAATTTCCTCAAAATTTCTCCAAAATGAGGAAACAAAAGTTTAAATCTTCAAAAAAAATTACTCTAACTCCAACAGCTTCCCCATTATGGAGATTTTGACATTTATTACTATAATTAAATATTCTACATCATTTTTAATTATAACCAAAAAGAAATATTATATACCTTATTATAATAATAAAATACTCAATAATATATTTATATTTTTTTCTTCTCATTGGAGCATGTAAGGAATTTATGACAATGTTAATTTCGATAATTTGGGGAAGGAAGACTTTGCTGCAAATTTAGGGAATGAGTGCTTCTCTTTCTTCTACATCCTCATTTTAGGGAATGAGATGAGAAAACTGTTGGACCTAAAAACAACTCTATATTCCCTAAAATTGATAAGTTCAAGAAAATGGGGAAGCTGTTAGAGATGCTCACTAAGTTCAATAAGGAAGACTTTGCTGTAAATTTGGGGAATGAGTGCTTCTCTTTCTTCTCCATCCCCATTTTAGGGAATGAGATGAGAAAACTGTTAGACCTAAAAACATCTCTATATTCCCTAAAATTGATAAATTTAAGAAAATGAGAAAGCTGTTAGAGATGCTCACTTGCCTAGTTACAAATTGCTAACAAATTTTGTCCATCCCTCTTTTAGGCTATGTCTCTTGAATTTGGCATAATTGTCCATTTGCATCAGGAACTTGCAAGAGCGGTCTTTACCAATTAACATCTTGAACTTGAAGTGTTGCTCTACACCCTAATTAGCCGTATTTGGTACAAATTAATTGTCAATTTACACAATTTAGGGAAAAATCCCTCTATTAATCATTTATGAGACAAGCTATGGTACTGGGATGTATATCATACTTTTATTTTACATGTAGTTGAACAAAAATTACAATGCTATGAATCAAATTACAACATTGAGAATTTACAAAATTAATTTACACTATTTACATGAAGTTAAATAAAATTACAATTATGAGAACAATTTGTTCAAAAATTTGTAAAATGGTTGTAAATTTTGTAATTACAATTATTATAACAAAATTACAAACAATACGACTCAACGTTACCACTTTGACTACAAATATATTGTCACATTTGTAAATATGGGTATCATATATGGGTAGGTACCATAGAATTTTCTATCATTATTTATTTATTTTCCTTATGGGGGAGTGCGGAGGGCCATTTGAACTTAAAAGCATTCTAACATTTGAGCCTTACAATTCATGGAGATGTAGAGGGACTACTCTAGCTGGTATGTTAAATGCAATAGGGTTGGAATGCTTTTGTTTTCTTGTGCCTTTGTCAAGAGAAGGACACAAGTTGATGATCTTTCAACTGATGCGCCCTGCTCTTAATTCTCGTTTTCTGAGTTCCTTTGTGATATTTGTGGGATCATTCTTAGATGTGGTTATTATTGGTGGAATTTGCTCGTTGTCCAAAGAACTGAGCACTACAAGAGAAAACTCTTTTAGTAACAAACCTGTTTTGTCACCCATTCAAAAAAAATTGTCACCGATACCAATGAGTGACAAAATCATTTTGTCGCTAGTAGTACATGACAGATTCTTTTTGGTGACAAATTGAAAATTTTGTCACCCAAATGGATCATAGACAAAATCTTGTTTGTCTCTAATTCCCTCTATCTTTGTCACAAATACTGTCTAGAATTCCAGAATTCACCATATGAAAGGAAATTGATTGGGCTAAATATACTAATTTTTCTTTTATTCAGTCTTCATTAGTTTTATAAACTTAAGTTGATGTATAATCAAAATTAATAACTAATTACGAACCGAAAAAAGAAATCACATCAACGAGCACAGTAAAAAAATTTATATATTTGATAAAAAAGAATTCTACAAATGTCTCCATCAAGATAAAACAACCATTCCACTAATAATAGAACAATTCTAATCGAACTTCATCTTCCTCATTGCCCAGGAAGCCTTGTCAGCATCCTCAAAAGTGTCACTCATACATCATGCAACCTCCTAAAACACGCTTATTGGTGAGGGCAAGTCATTATTAGGATGAGAGTTTTCATCTATCTTCATGTGAGATCCCTGTTATAGCATAGTAGAAGCCAAGTGAAAAGACATAACTAGAGATGAGAGAATTACTCACAGAAACTGAGCAAAAGAGGTTAAATAAATTTTGTCTATGTGCGTAAAATTGTAAATTTCAGAAAAATAGGGCATAGGAAGAATTTGGTGCTCAACAAATAAAGGATGAAACGAACCTCAAGCATATTCCTCAGAAAAAGGTTCTTCATTGAAATAATCTCTGGGTACAAAGACAAATGGTAACTTGAATGCAAGGGCTTCACTCATAGCGTCATATCCAATTTTTCTTGAAATAGTAGGAAATCGAATAAATTTAACTCTATCAACTTAATGTAGCTCAGCCACTATTGAAAGTCTCAAAAACTTTACCTAGCATACAATCAGATAATGTTATAATATCTGGTGTATAAGCATCTTACTATCCGAAGCACCAAAAACCTGAGTAAAAAAACAGTAGGATAATTTCAAAACCGCTTATAACGAAACAGAGAGCGACCCCGAACCTCAAATGGTAGAGTATCAAGTAAGATAGGTCTATGACCAGATCCAATTTACAGTAGATGGAACACTTGGGTGCGAGTTTAAGCAGAGCACCATTCAACATTTGCCATTCCTCTGTCGAGACGCTCCTTGATATAAACCATGTTGTTTTGAATTACAAACTAAAAATGATATCCTAGTATGAAGAAGGTAAACAGAAAATACACACACACACAATTATAGATAACTCCATGCTAGTTATTATCCTTGTTCATTGCAAACCAAGCACTGCAAACCAATAATGATATACTAATTTGAAGAAGGTAAACAAATAATATAAATAATATATATATATATATATAAATGCATATAGTTGTGGATTAGTTCTAAATGGATCTCAAATTGATATGGATCTTAAGTATATGACAGTGTCATGCATCTATTTTTGGAGCTGTTCTTATGTCTAGATTTTTATAATACAATATTTAGATCAAAATCTGGGTTAGGATTACTGGCATGCAGTTCTTTTTTCTTTTTTTTTTCTTTTTTTTTTCTTCATATAAAAGGATATGAATGTCTAAACTTATATGGACATGGAGGTAACTAGCAGATTTTAATAGTATAATCCTAATTGGTACATATACTAATCTTCCTTTGCAGCTTTCTACTTTCTTGTTCATAACGCAACGTTTGAAAACCTTTTAAAAAATGCTTTAGACATGAATCAGAGGTTCTTTCACATTTTAACTCCTAGCATGAACACAAATTTTTCCTAAATTTTTACAGTTAACAGAAGATTAAATGGTTTTCAGTATAAGTATTTAAAAAGTTCTAGTCAAGAAAAACATGTGGATGATACAATAGGAAGACATACCAGGCTTAGCCATTCAGGAGGTAAAAACTCCCTTTTCAACTTCTAGCCTGATGGCTGCAAATGAGTACAGAAATTGAGAAATATACCAACTACGTACAATTAGCAAAATATGGAAGATAACTCACAAAGTGGTAATCATATTGGAATACTGAGGCACAATAAGATTAATATTATAAACTGACAAGTAGTGTCTGGGAAATCAACTCAATACTTCAATAATTGTATAACTAGAATGTACAATAACTCATCATATACATGTCCACCTAAGTTGAGACTGACTAGTTTGACATCTTCAATTCCAAGTTTCTTCCATCACCTATACCGTGTAAAACAGTGAACAAACTATACACTCAACTCAATTGAACAATTGAAAGACTTTACAAAAAGAATACCTCCATGTGGGATCTGTGCAACCTCCTCACAACCAAAGGTAATGTCAATTACATCACAGAATGCACGCTCTGCAAAAGTATAAACAAAATAGAAAGGCAAAAAAGACAGGGAAGCCACTGTCTTCGGGGTTGTACAAAAACAAAATACTTGGGCAGTATCCTCAGAGAGGCAGATCAGGAACTCACTCAGAATAATCTTCTGCTATCTATATTCAACACAAGGATAATTACCTCAGAAAAGATCAGATTTGTAGATGAAACCGTATGATATCAAATCAATACCATGAGAAAATACAACCATGTATTTGCAGAACTAAAGCTCTTGTAAATAGAAATCTGTTGGAGTACCGATTGCCCATTAATTATTGAAGTACAACTGAGTAACCCAATATCGACAATCAGTTGGAGTACTTGCGAGGGATTTCAACGCATAGCAACACCTATTCACAAACCCTAAAAGCCTAAAGACAATTGAGTTGAAATTTGATAATGCGAGATTGCGAGGGATGAACGCATACACCTATATCGAATCAAATTCGCACAATAAACAACACTACAATTGATGGATATGAGAGAGGAGACCATTGGGCAATATGGAGAAACTAATTATTTACCATGGCGTTGTATTTTGGCCGTCGAGGTTGAGCCGTCAAAGAGCAGCGAGTGCGAGCAGTTTAGACTAGAGGGAAGGGAAGAGCGAAGACGTGATGGAGTGGAGCGCAGCAACACAAACTCTTTTACTTTTTATTTTTATTTTTATAATGAACTCTTTTATTTGCTTATTTTCTAAACACCCACGCACGGTTACAACCTCAGTAGTTTTTGAACGACAAAAAGAGTTTGTCGATCACCCCATCGTCACCCATGAGAGGTATGGCGACAACATTTAGGTTTGTCTCAAATAAGTTTGTCACTAAAAGGGTTATATCTTGTATTGGGGGGAGGCATATTGCAGACGCAAATACCATGAATTGCTAGCTTGTATGGTCTATGAAGTGCAAGGCATGTGTCTGTGAATTCAGTTTCCAGCCTTGTTTGGTGGAAACTGTGAGTACTGGTATGTGATATGTACTACTTGGCCAGAAGCAGGAAAATATTGGAATGCTTTAATATAGTTTCGTAAAAGGGGAAATTATATGCAGAGTCGAAATAAAGGACCTTAATTTGAAGTGCACTGGTTGAAAAGAAAAGAGTGACCTATACGGCAAATAATGCTTATAATGCCAAATTCAAGAGACATAGACTAAAAGAGGGATGGACAAATTTTGTAAGCAATTTGTAGGCAAGTTCCCTTGCCTCTATTTTTGGTCCATGATACAAAACACTGTCATGCATGTGATACATGCATTATAAGCATATGCAATTATTGACAAAGCTGGCCGAGACTCAGGGAAAGAAGACCACAATGATCAACTTGAACAGTTTCATCGATCCATATATCACCTTCTCTCTCTCTTTCTTCTTTCTTTTGTTACCGAGAACTTTCGTTGTTAAAGTTTCTTGTCCAGATAGTGTCTTGCTGCCCTATTGCCCTTGATGAGCTGCGTTGATTCATATTGACCTGACGAATAAGAAGACGAAGACTTACAACAACGACTTGTAAATGACGTGGGGGATGATTCATATCCAAGCCATGCATGTCGACTTTTCCGGGCTCGGCATAGTCGATTTCTTTCCCCGGCATATAAAGCAACGCATCTTCTCATACTCACATTCCACGCACATACTCATGTTGGTGTTTGAATAGAAAATATGGGGTATTGTTAGAACGTGTTGGGATAAAGTCCTACGTTAAAGCCAAGTCTCCTTCTTGTATTTGGTCTTAATTAAAATTCCAATAAATGAATTTATTTTCTTTAAAGTTTTCAGATAAAAGAAATAAAAATTCCAACTGTTTTTATCAACAGTTATATTTGTTCAACTACTCTATTTGTGAACAGTCGTGTCTTCTTATCTGACTTTTATAAAAGAACAATCAATTCATTTAGAAAGAGATATCAAAAACAACGATTCTTTCTGACATCTCTACAATCAAAACTCTTAAGAGAAACACAAGTGAAGTTCGCTAGAGTTCAAGGTATCTCTGCAAAGGCTTTGGATCAAGACACTACCAGGACAAGTACTTTAGTCGACGAAAAATTTTCGTCGGCCTGTTATCCTAATTCGTCGGCTAAGGGCTTAGCCGACGAGCCTTCGTCGGCTATAGTGTCGTCGGGAAAAGGTCGTCAGTGATGGCTTTAGCCAACGAACCTAAAGACCGTCGTCAGCTATTGTCCAGACTTTAGCCGACGACGTCCTGTGTCGTCGGCTATACTCTCAGACTTTAGCCGACGACGTCCTGTGTCGTCGGCTTTACTCACAGACTTTAGCCGACGAAACAGAGATATTCGTCGGCTAAAGTATATAATTAAAATATTTAAAAATAACTATAGCCGACGACATAGAGTCTGTTTCGTCGGCTTTAGTAGTGTTTAGCCGACGAAACATGCCATAATTCGTCGGCTAAACCCTTTGGAAAAAAAAAATAAATACTATAGCCGACGAATTGTG
>NC_020494.1:5613308-5614282 GCF_000184155.1 Fragaria vesca subsp. vesca
TCGTACTCTCTGTACTGGAACTCAGCAGGGGTAGCAGAACGTGCGTTCCCGTGCGTAGTCCAATGGGTCCGTAACTCGTTCTTCCACTACTTGTATCTACAGATACAACAAAAATATTAGAAATATTATTAATATGACATACAGTTTTGTTTTTCATTAATTTCCCAACGTACCTTCCCCCATGCACAAAGTCCGCCCAGCTGCTCTTCAAGGGCTCGGGAACCTCAAACCACGCCTGCATTTAACCGTTTATTAGTTTAGTTTTTCCAGAAATCTACAATGTAATACATAATATTATTCAGACATTTTATAAACTCACCGACATCGTGTTGTGGACCATGTCCTTAGCCTCCTGCGGGACCTCGCCCCAGTCTGACCACAACATAGGGACTCTATCCCTAATGAGCGCTCCCACGCGGCCAGAGTACGTCCTTGACTTCCTGCCCGATACTACGTCGCCATCCCCGTCAATACCGATGACAATCCTCCCTGAGGTACCGACGATCTTCTCGAGAGCCTTCCCTGTGACGGGGCCTCTCTTCTTTTTTACCGGCTTCGCTCCGACGGTGCCTATCACATGATAAACCAAATTGATTATTAAAATCGGAGAATTATAAGAAAACACATCATTCATCTTTCATTACCTGAGGGCGAGGAGGCGGACGCGACGGATTCCGCCTCCGATGATGATACCCTCGCGGAAATAAGAGGCGTATCAAAAAGCACGAACCGGTACGCCGCTGATGGAGCCACTAGCGGGGGCAGTGGATAAATCGGCGTCCCTGAGTCATCGACTACAGGTATGGCCGGTATCATCCGCGGAAGGAATAGGTGAGGCGGCGGCATCTGTACCCCAGATGACCCACTATCCGAAGAAGTAGGAGCTGGAGTGGGCGCCCGGTGTATCTCAGGCATACGGGGTGCAGACACCTCCGTCTGAGGCTGAGCAACAACTGCCTCGAGGAATGAGGGAA
>NC_020494.1:5618126-5619458 GCF_000184155.1 Fragaria vesca subsp. vesca
TAAACTAGAAATTAAGGTAATACAATCTTTTTATTACAAATTAATGTATTACATCCGAAGAAATTAAAACTAAGGCTCGTAATCGGAATCATCCGATGAGTCTTCTTCGGTGTCAGAATTAATTTCTGGTAATCTATGCATTTCCTCATCGCCAGAGTCTTCGTCTGTTTCTTGATTTGGATCAACATCAATAAGCTTTGGCTCTTCATCACGAATTCGCACCGAACGACCCGCTTTAAAATTATTAAGGCGAACGGTAGAGGAGTTAGGAATACCTATTGCGTTGGGCTCTTGATACGCAACATCTTCTTCCTGGTCTTCGGCCTCTCCAAGTGTAGCCGCCCGGTAAATGTTTCGAGGGTGCACAAGGTTGACTACTTTCCACGCGTCACCCTTAGCAAGGTCATCAAGATAAAACACTTGTTTTACCGATGTGGCAAAAACGAACGGGTCGTCTTCGTAAAAACTTGTAGCAGTGTTCACCGATAATATTCCGTACTGATCGGTCTTCATGCTCTGCGGGTTAGTATCAAACCATCTACACTTGAAGAGGTGTACTGTCATGCCTTCACCATAAACGAGTTCCACCACTGAATGGAGAACACTGTAATAGTCAACTCCATTCTGCCCACCATGCACCATCACCCCAGAATTCTGTGTTCTCCGTCTGCTGTCTCTCTGTTCACATATAAATTGCACGCCATTCACCTTGCACATCGGATAAACTCTTGACATTATCGGCTTCATCGCTAGAAGTCTTAGTTTGTGCGACCAATTTGGGTGACCATCAAATTGAATATGGTTCATCTGCAACTAACAATTTAACATTGTAAACATAGATAATTATGCAATAAACATAAATACGTACATAAATATTGAATTACGTACCCAGCAGCCAAAATAATTTGCGAACTCCCTGTTGTGGTGCTCGAGATCACCTTGAATGTCTGGACAATATAGATGGATGTCTTTCCAGTATTCAACTTCTGGACAGTTAATCAATACCTACCAGTGGGCAATGACTAGCTCATGTGGTTGCAACTTGTAGGAGTCTGGCAAAATTCCATAAACTTTAACATCACTGGAGAGTATGGAAAGATTGAACTTCGGTACATTTACCGGCATGGCTTCGTCTGTTTCCTTCAACGCTCCTAAATACAACTTCATGTAGGTGACGCACTCGTGCGCAATATATGCTTCAGCTATACATCCTTCAGGTGCGGATTTATTAGCCACATAATCTTTGTAGTCTCCAAGTTGCCTATAATCAAGTTGCAAAATGTTATGATTATTGAACATGTATATATATATATATATATATTGAGGAATTAC
>NC_020494.1:5620060-5626818 GCF_000184155.1 Fragaria vesca subsp. vesca
CATCGAGACACTTCCCTGGATAACCGGGCCCCGGGATCAACAAACTCAACATATTATATTCCTTCTTCATGCACATCCATGGAGGAAGGTTGTACGGTACCAAAATCACCGGCCATACACTGTATTGAAGACTCATGTTGCCAAAAGGGTTGAACCCGTCGGATGAGAGCCCGAGCCTCACATTTCGGACCTCTGACGCAAAATGAGGAAACTCCCTGTCTATATGCTTCCAAGCCTCCCTGTCAACAGGGTGTATAAGGGTATCTTCGTCATGCAATTCCCTATCAGCGTGCCATCTCATAGCTTCGGCCGTGTGTGAAGACATGTACAACCGCTCCAACCTATCCCTTAAAGGGAAATACCGAAGTACCTTTACAGGTTTCCTGTTGCCTGCAGGAGTCAGCTTATACCTGTCAGTGTGACATACCGGTCATGCGTCAAGGCCACCAAGGTCATTCCCTTCTGGATCTTTACCCCAAAAGAGAACGCAGTCATATCTGCATGCATGGATCTTGATGTAGGAAAGCCCAAGATCTTTCAGGATACATCGGACCTTACGATGAGTGGTAGGAAGACGATGACCGTGGGACAGCATCGAAGCAGTGTACTGTAGATAATCATCAACAGCCTTCACGGTCGATTTTGTCTCAACTTTAATCTTCATTACGTCCATCACACTTTCAAGAACGGTCTTCTGACAACCGGGGTACACAGGGGTCTGTTGGAAAGCAAGCAGTTTGTTGTACTTTTCAATACCAGCAGTGTTGACAGCTCTAGGGAAGGGCTGCACCGGGTCAGGCATATACTGTCCTTGAGCGCATACACCGCTCTCATAAGGAAACATGTCGTTCATGAATGCCGTTGTTGGATCGTTGGATGTACTGCCCGTCTCAGAAAATTGGCCATAATCATGCGGACCCCCTGATGATGTTTCACCGTGATATAACCAACATGTGTACTTCTCCCAAAACCCGTTACTCCTCAGATGCTGTCATACTTTGTCAATGGGAAATCGATGCATATCGCTGCGACACTGACATTTCGTGTACGGGCAATAGAAAATTGTATTCCCGTTAGCATTAGCCAGCGCATATTCTATAAAACTCATAACTCCTGCACCGTATCTTTTATCCCATTTTGGAAGCGAAATCCAACTCTTATCCATATCCTGAAAATATAACAAAATATATATGTATAACGCTAGCTAATTATTAATGAAATTTCATGCCATATATAAAATCTCAATTCATTTAGTATATATTCTACGTACTACAACTAATTAATAACAAATTAATTAACACACACATATATATATATATACTTAATAATTACAGAACAATATTATACATATATATATCTACATCATCACAAAATCATCATTGTGGTATATACCATCAACACAATATTATAAATTAATTAACATATATATATATATGTATATATATACATCCAACATACTCAAAATCAATTAACTCGATCATAACAATATTATATATCAACATCATCACAAAATCATCATGAACTCATATATATCATCAACAACTTCATACCATATCAACACAATAATATTATAAATTAATTAACATATATATATCTACTATTTATTAACAACAAATTAATTCATATATATTATCAATTCAAATCATCAACCAAATCGATCAACACACATATATATACATCCAACGTACTCAAAATTAATCAACTCAATCACAATCAAAATCAATAAACTCAATCACACTTAAAATCGATCAACTCAAATAAAACTCGATTAATCAACATATATATACATATACGTACCTATATATGGCTCCACAAACTAATTATGGACAGATTTCAACAACACCCAAACTTTTTCTCCCGTTTTTTTTCCCAGATGAGCTGCTGCTGTCCAGATCCGCAAATATAAAGCACTTTAGCCGACAACATATTAATTTCGTTGGCTAAACTTTTAAATATTTCGTCGGCCATAGTTTGTGAACTTTAGCCGACGAAATAAATTCTTTAGCCGACGAAAATTTTTTTCGTCGGCTAAAGTTTACCATAGCCGACGAAAATTTAACTTAGCCGACCAAAGAAAATTTCGTCGGCTAAAGTGGACTTTAGCCGACGAAAAAATGCTTCGTCGGCCTGGTTTTTTTTTGTTCGGCTAAAGCCTTTCTTCTGGTAGTGAGAGTTGTATCCTGCAGGATGGACGTCTACATTCAATCAAGGACTGCACAGGTGCGGGGATGAAATTTTGTCTTTGGACATTGCTTTTGCATGCCTCTCTCACAAGTTTATTCTTCTAAATTTCGTTTATATATTAGAATTGATATCTTTCTGAATCCTAGATTAGTATACGAATTGTTTACAATTATCTATTTCTCTATCAATTTGCTATAGATTTTGTTGTTATATATATACTGTATTGATTATGGTACAGCTACTAGGATTGATCTGTGCTTTCAATCCCGCCTGGGTCTAATAACTCATACTCAAACTCTTCTGGAGTCATTAAAGTAGGACCTTCAAATTGTAGCTTAATTTGTCTTGTCGAGTTATATAGAATGGTTAATTTGCTTGCGTTTCAAGGTACCCGATCACTTGAGCTTTCGACCAGAGCTATATAAATGTGGAACTGGAAGTCAGTAGCAAATTGGTAATTATTCTTTGTACCCGTAACACCACGTGACACTGTTATGTGGTGTGCCTAGCCAATCATATAACCCAATTTTCTGTGGAGACCAGTAGGGGATGAAAAAAAAATTGAGGTAAATAAATAGACAAATCAGAAATAAGATAATAACACTTGAACCAATAATATTAGAGGGGACTAAATGCCATGTGATATTCCGGGTACAGTTTATAATTTCCCCCGAAGCTATCTCTACTTTTCCAAGGCTACTTTATGCATCCGGGGTACTAATTAATTACTTAACTAATTAATTATAGTCGTGCTAAGCAATATATATATTTTTTGTACCCTTTATAAAAAAAAAAGAGCAATATATTTTTGAATTTATGTTGATAGATTAGTGTTAATCTGTAGGTTTGGTGTTCAGCCATAGCTTCGTAAACCATTTGGTTGTATATATCTAATCCCGCGGATTTTGTATCGGGTGCTGCATGTAGCTACAAATATTAGAAATGGGCTATCATCCATCATGGTCTGTTTCCTTTCTTATTCCTCAAACGCTTAAGGTGAATTGCACAAATGCTGCATATTTTCTTGTAAGTATCCTCTCACTTTCTTTTTCTTTTTAATTTTTTTTTCTTTAACTTATTATCTCAACGATGTTAGTTAAGTTAGCTAACCAACCAGGTCACGGCTCACCGATAATACTCTTAACTTCTTATGTTAATCAAATTTAACTAGGGTCAATTGTCATTTTTTCTTTTTGGAGTGTGACTAGTAAGTTACATAATATAATTTAACGCGGTTAGAATTTAACGTTGCTCAATAGAAAACTCATTAATTTTATTTTTCAATGCCGAACGCGGTTACAATTAGATGGTTAAACCATCTTTTTTCCCATTCTCTAGTAATTTTTAGCATCTTTCACAAAAGAGGGTTTCTCTCAAGAGGATGAGAGTCGCACAAGGTGGTGGCTTGAAAAATTTGGCTGGAGGAGGCACCTTTATTTCTCTTCTCTCTCCTTCCGACCTGACCGTGGATGACGATGGAGGAACAAAAGATTTAGGATTTAGACTTCCTGTTGTCAGAGCCTGGAAAATTTGATGGGAAATGGGTCTTTTTTTCCTATTGACCTGACGAATAAGAAGACCAATTAGAAGAAGAATAAGAAGACCAAGACTTACCACAGCAACTTGTAAATGAAGTGGGGGAATTAAAAAAAAAAAAAAAAAAAAGTGGGGGATTCATATCCATGCCATGCATGCATGTCGACTTTTCCGGGCTCTTGCCCTCTGGGACATAGTCGATTTCTTTCCCCGCCAGATTCAAAAAAAACGGCAGTTGGCAGGAGCCCAAGTGCGTGGGTCCCGCCATTTGATGGCCCTCAAGGAGGCAAGGAAAATTTTTGCTGCTCTGTGTGGATTTTGTGACGGTGGGTTGTGTGGCCCGCCGTTTCTCTTCCTTTTCTAGCCGTCGCGTTCACTCTCTCTATATAATCTTGCATTTTGACGACATGATTGTGAGATTTCAAAGCTCCCTTGACCCTTATTCTCTGTCAAACAAAACCTTCTCCCATTATTTTAACCAAACACCCGAAACGGAATTAAAACTCTCCGGCCAGAAATGGCTCCGGCGACCATGATCGTCACCAACACTCCCGCCCCCGATCTCGCTCTCACCAACCTCGCCTACTGCTCGCCGCTCGATCTCCAGACCTTCACCATTCCCGGCACCAAGCTCAACCTAGCTCTAATCGCCGACTCGTTCGTTTTCTCAGTCTCATATCCTTTCGGTTTCTTCGCATTTTTTTCGCTTTCAGTTCTTTATAGCAATCGATTTTGCTACACTCGATTATATAATCTATGCAATTTTTGGTTAAGCATTTGCGAAATTGAGTACATTGATTTACTGGAACTGCTTGATTTTTAATGTTTTGGTTGCCTTAACCGAAAGAAACTCCTCACCAGAGCATACAGCAGGGCTACATTGCGCTCAATGCAATTCAACGACGGCGTTCTAGGGTTTCTAGCGGTGACTCAGTCTCTGTGAGCAGGTTAGTCACCTATTCGATTAAGTTTACCAGCTGCGGTAACTGAGTTTTGATGGTTTTTTTACCAGTTTGTGATTTTGTTGTGGTAATTTTGTTAGGTTTACTCCGCCTGATGATTTCAACCTGACTGTGCTCACTCTGGAATTGGAGTTTGTGAAAAAGGGGACTAAGAATGAGCAGGTATTTGCATTTGCATGGATTTTCCGATTTTACATACTTATTTTAGTTATCCTTATAGAAAATGGGAGAGAGATGGATTCTAAGAGCTTCTGTTCTATTTGTGTAGATTGATGCTGGTGCCCTGTCGAGCCAACTTAAAAAGATGTTTATGAACCAGGTAGCTACTGATTCTTTAGGGTTGTTTCTATTGAAAGGCTTATTTGGAAGTATAGATTGTCCAATGTTTTCAATTAATAGATAACTAAAAAAAGCGGACTGGTGTACTGGAATCAAGAATGTAGTCATATGATTCTAGACTTAGAATCAATGTTCTATTCCTAGAAGGATCATGTTATTACCAGTGTCTTCTTATCTAAACTGTTTAGTTACAATATTGCAAAATGACAGACATCTTATAGTATATGTAATATGGGGATTTTCTGTATGCAGGTTCTGACAGCTGGACAAAAAGTATCATTTGAGTACCATGGGACTAATTACATTTTTAAAGTCAATCAAGCTGTAAGATCAGAAGAGTCTACCCCTGTTGATGAAAGAGGAATGATCTCGAGTGAAACATATTTCATTTTTGAGGCACCAAGTGGAAATGGAATAAAAGTGAGATCTTTTTTCAAATGATATCAGGCTCATTTTCTTCTTCACTTGGCAGGTTACTTATTTTTTTTTTTAGCTGAAAGATGAGTAAGAGAGGAATGACCCCTAATACTCTTATGCATTAAAAAAGAAAAAGAGAAACATCAAGAGAGAGGGATTAGACCAAAACCTCTCATAACAAAATAACAATGAAACAAAACTAGAAAAACCAAAATTGGGGAAGACTCATAAGGTCACTACTACAATATGCCAAAATAAAAGGAGGAGGTGAATCCCACCAAACCAGCTGTGTTAATGACATACCGTGGTTATTATTATTATGTAGTCTTGAGAATCACAGGATCACGATTTTGTTATCATTTGGCATGATATTACAAGAAAACACATTCAACTTTGAATCAGAAACTATATCAAATCAGGGTTGAAATATTAATGCGTTGACTTCTGTTGTCCACATTGTTGGCCAACGTTCTGATACGACTAGCAAAATCTTTAAGCACAAGGAATTCAACCTTCAAACACTTGGCATTGGTGGGTTAGGTGCTGAGTTTGCAGACATATTCCGAAGAGCTTTTGCCTCCCGTGTCTTCCCTGCAGATGTTACGAATAAGTAAGACAACTGATTCGTCAAGTTGACGTAGTTTCAGTTGTGGTTGTCTGTATACCATACTCTTAACTGAAAACTTTTGGTGGTCCAGACTAGGGATTAAGCATGTTAAGGGTATGCTGCTTTATGGACCCCCTGGTACTGGGAAAACTCTGATGGCGCGTCAAATTGGAAAAATGTTGAATGGGAAAGATCCAAAGGTTAGGAAGTGGATTCACCATTACTTTTCTTTGATTTGCAAGTTCATTTCAGCATGTCTGGAAGTTTTCTGCAGTTTTACCTAGCATTATTGTTTAGTTAATACCCGTATTGGTGATATTGACTTGTTTATATATGCATTTCTTTTTTGAACTGCACTAGATTGTTAATGGTCCAGAAGTCCTAGACATGTACGTTGGTGAAACTGAGAAGAAAATTAGGGCTCTATTTGCTGATGCTGAGAAGGATCAAAGGCTTCGTGGTAACAGAAATATCTCTTTAATGCACTTCTATATTTGTTTTTAGAATCTCTAATGTTTTCGTATCCTAATCTCCAGGAGATGAAAGTGAATTGCATGTCATAATCTTTGATGAAATCGATGCTATTTGTAAGGTACAAAGTCTTTCTTACTCAATATCAAGATTCAGTATGCATGAGTAGATCAATTCTCTGCGCTCTGGAGTGAAAATTGATCACCCTACTCGCTCCCTCCTTCTCCTTCTCTCTCTCTCTC
>NC_020494.1:5626838-5628945 GCF_000184155.1 Fragaria vesca subsp. vesca
CTCTCTCTCTCTCTCTCTCTCTCTCTCTCTCTCTCTCTCTCTCTCTCTCTCTCTCTCTCTCTCTCTCTCTCTCTCTCTCTCTCTCTCTCTCTCTCTCTCTCTCTCTCTCTCTCTCTCTCTCTCTCTCTCTCTCTCTGAATGGCTATGCTGCTCCGCATTTGTCACCTGTATTTGTATTAGCCATTAAGGCGGTCTTAAGTAAATGGATGTGAAATCCACACACCCTAAATTGAAATCTACACACCATTTTTTTTTTTGGTTAACACATTCATAAAAAGACAAAATTTAAGTCATTAAAAGACAAAATTCAAGTTATCAAAAAAAGAATCAAAAAAGGAAAAAGGATGTCGAGATTTCACAACCCTAAGTAAATTATAATTAATAGTCACTGATGAGTTTAGACTTCGCATCACCTGGGGATCCTTCAGTTGCTTAGCTTTCTAAGTGTAGGAACTGATATTACTAGACAAAAAAAAAAAAGAATCAATGTACTTATACATGTCAGATGTAATAGTTTTTGGCTAGACATTGTACTATATAACATGTGCTTTATTTCGTATATACAGTCAAGGGGATCGAATAGAGGTGGCCCACAAGTTTATGATAGTATCGTGAACCAGTTACTTACAAAGGTTGGTGCATTTTGAAATTTCTGTATTGCAAAAATTAAAAGAAAAAATGAAGAAGATTCTTTGCCATTATTGTCTTGTGTTCCTGAGCTATGCCATCAGTATGATTGAAAGATTATTTGATGTCCCAGATTGATGGTGTCGAGTCTCTGAATAATGTTTTGCTTATTGGGATGACCAACAGAAAGGATTTGATTGATGAAGCCCTTTTGAGGTACTTTCTTTTTCTCTGCCTCCATCCCTCCCTTACCATTCTCATTGCTACTCTATTTAACTGTCTTCGGTCTTCAAAATAATAGATAACATAGTCAATATTTACCTACTGTTGGGTATAGTGGACTAAAATGGTATAGTGGCTTTCAGACATGAACTTTAACTTGTTCATATAAGATATCTTCAATTTTAGTACCTCAATGCAGTCTGGACTACCGAACATAATTGGCGTAACCTTTTCTCTTTAGTTTTATGGTTGCTGATGTTTTGAGGTATTTTCTTTCTCTTGTTTTGTAGGCCAGGACGTCTGGAAGTTAAAATTGAGATAAGTCTTCCCGATGAAAATGGTCGCATACAGATTCTTCAAATTCATACTAACAATATGAAGGAAAGCTCTTTTCTTGCTCCTGATGTCAACCTGCAAGAGCTTGGTATGTCCATTATTTACACATGCTTCCTGTATACTAACTCATTCAAACGTTACATGATCGATTCGACATTTGTTTAATGACTATTAAACTTCTTTAAATCATAAGATTGGGAGACGGGGAATGTAATTAAATGTAAATCATTAACATGCGGTGATAAATAATATATTGGTTGTTTTAGTTTTCCAAATCTTGGCAGTCATTTGAACCATGTTTGGGTATCCATAATGGAGGGATTTTCTTGATTAATTATCTCATGTTTGCAGCTGCTCGTACAAAGAACTATAGTGGTGCAGAACTGGAAGGTGTTGTTAAAAGTGCAGTATCATTTGCTTTGAATAGACAACTAAGTTTGGATGATCTTACCAAGCCAGTGGATGAAGAGAGTATTAAGGTTACAATGGATGATTTCCTACGTGCACTCCATGACATTGTGCCTACATTTGGTGCCTCCACTGATGACCTTGAAAGATGTAGGTACGGTTCTAGTTACTTGTGTAGTGAAACCTTAAACTTAAAAGTCATTAGGTCGCTTCACAAATAATATAGATACAATTGTATAAAAGTAAGAACGAAAAGTAAACGATAAATGGATCATGAACCTTTTAGACTTGATGGCCACTCGATCCGGCCTAAGTCTTCTGCACTGCATCTCATTGTAGTATTCTTTGAATGGGGCAAGAACCGTATTTTCAAGACAATGAGAGAGTGCAGGGACCTAAGCTTTTATAGAGAATTAGATATTCTGTAACCTCCCATAAAGGTAACATTTTAAGTCCAAATCCCTAATTATAGTTGCATACCTTATTAGACAAACTTGACAAATCAAGTCATATT
>NC_020494.1:5633371-5638496 GCF_000184155.1 Fragaria vesca subsp. vesca
AAAATAGGGTTGACCGCTACTATCGGCACCGAGACTTTACCCGATTTATGTGATTTTTGAACCATAGCCGTATTTCACCATTCTGAACACATCTTATTTCAAGAGATTTTTGATAATTTTGCTTCCTATATAGAGTTGGTTCATAAAGTTGTATAACCTACTAAACAAGTTATACAACATTAGTAGACATGTTGTGATTCCGATGACTAAAATTCACAAACCAAAATTCGACCGTCAGATATGATCATTATGACGAAAGATGTCTATGGTAAAAAATTCAACTGGATCCGACAATGTTAAGGACTCGATCGAAACGGGTAACCCTAATCCGTCGTCACTTATCACACGAAAACGCTCATATCTCCCTCTATATTACGTGGTTTGGTCAAACCTTCCACACAAAAAACTCTCACATAGATGAGACGCAACTGCCCATATAAAAATTTTGAGACATTTACCTTCCGACGATAGGGCTCCCCATTGGGAATAATAACGGTAAATAGTAGACACGTTGTGATTCCGATGACTAAAATTTACAAACCAAAATTCGACCGTCCGATATGATCATTATGACGAAATATGTCTATGGTAAAAAATTCAACTGGATTCGACAACGTTAAGGGCTCGATCGAAACTGTCAACTCTAATCGGAAATAAAAAAACTGCATTTTGAAGCCCTAAACGGACTCGGATGGCCAAAAAGGCCCATACATCATGGCATTACCGATGAGTTTGACTCGTAGGGCCGTTACGCTTTCGGAAAGGTATCACAATAGTCAATCGGACACCAAAAACCAAATCTGCAGCATAGTGAATAATAAGGGTAAATTGCATTGACCGCAACTATCGGCACCGAGACTTTACCGGAATACCGTGATTTTTCAACCATAGACGTATTTCACCATTCTGGTCATATCTTATTTCACGACTTTTTTGCGTTTGAAGGTTCTACGTATAATTTTTTTTCCCAGATGAGTTGTTGTCCAGATTTGCATAAGGCACTTTAGCCGACGAAATTATATTTTTCGTCGGCTAAACTTTTAAAAATTTCGTCGGCTAAAGTTCACAGGCTATAGCCGACGAGAAAAATTTTTCAGACGACGAAATTTTAATTTCGTCGGCTAAAGTTGACCATAGCCGACGAAAATTTTTAATTAGCCGACGAAGAGAAATTTCGTCGGCTAAAGTCCACTTTAGCCGACGAAAAAATAATTCGTCGGCCTAGTTTTTTTATTTTCGTCGGCTAAAGTTTTTCTTTTGGTAGTATACAAAAGGTTTTAGTTTCAGCTAACAATCATGTAAAGTCTAGTAGCTGTACATGTCACACAGCTTGATCAAAGCTAACACTATTTGCCTTTCCTTCAACAATAATAAATAACATGTTCATGTCTTTACGTTTAAGATATATGCATAACTATATGCATATAAATCAACACTCAATGCATCACATTTGAAAGGAATCAAGCCTATTATGATTAATGACATGTCTTTACGTTTCCATTGAGTAAAAATATATAAATACCCATTAAGTAGCACAATACAACCATAGATTGCATCACACTTCAATAATCTTGTTTCTTACCAAGACTTTGTAATCTGCATCTTGATCAACTGCAACAATGACACTGATAGTCCAAGATTAACAATTCTATAAGATGCATGTGTTAGAGCAGACATTGCATAACTAGTTGCTCTATATGTACTGAAGTTGGACCACATTATCATAACCCTGGAAATCGTAATATATATACTTTGTTACGATATATAGTATATGTACCTGTTATGCAGTCATAGCGTGTCAACAAAATTAAAGTATTTCCTCACTATTGCAATTTCATTGTCACAAAACTCAATATGATATTTTGACCAAACAATATACAGAGTAATCTGTAGAAGCCTGTTATAGTCTTATAATGCAAATAATAATAATATGCTTTAATGGCATAATGATGGTCATAAAATATCCTCATCGGTTTGATCAAGAAGCATGGTTTCTTCATTTTGCAGTATAACAGTTAACAAGAGGAGCTACCAAAATAATTCTCAAGTTCCTATGAAGGAAAGTAAGAGAGATCTAAAAGCTCCTTATATATGTAGAATAGAAGCCTGACATACAAATTTTATCATGTAACTATACATCAACCAAAAGATATATAGTTCACTCCTGCACACAAAAATATATATAACGGATTGCAAGTACCACAGTGATCCTTCTTAAAAACATGATGAACTTAAAATTCTAGAAGGAAAATAAATAAATAAATAAATAAAACACATGTCAATGTGTCAAATATCTTTCAAATTCAAGTTCCCAATTTCAATTGACAATTTGTTCAGGTCCCAGAATTTAACCAAATCCAACAAATAAAATTATTAAGTTCTTTATCACTCATTATGCAATTCGAGCATGCATGTCTCCACGAAACGAAAAAACTGTATATATAATATCCTGCCATGATAAAGATATGTCAACCTAGTATTATGCATGTAAATCTCAGTTATCATGTAATCTCAATAAGACCATAGGATTTATATGCATTTGAACATGTGTCTCCATAAGAAGGAAATAATAATGTTCATTGCAAATGCAGCAATCATAAGTTCATAACTAAGCTAACTTGGAGATCCCTTATGCCTATTCCAAAATCAATTGGAATTACAATAACTTACGCTATTATTCTTATTATCACATTCAACATGGGAACCAAAATGGTTGCATGAGTGTCCAAAGCTAGCTCATGCCTAAAACCTGGAAACTGAATTTTCAAGCCACAAAATTTTCAATCAATAGCATCATAGAGTGGATGGCTGAGGCGTTGAGACTTCCATTGGGCAACCAAAGTTCGAAACCTGTATTTGTGCGTTGTATTTATGATTTCACAAAAGGTTAGATTCCAATGTAATGTGGTTGTAATCACTACTCAAGTACTAAAAATAAACTGAACTTGAAAGGAAATCAGAATGAAAAATTCTTATCTGGAGTTGCTTACTCCCGCTTTAGTAGATTTCAAGGGAACCATCGGCTTGCTTATTGGCTAAGCAAATCTTCAATATATGTGGCCAAATCTGGAAAAAACTATATGCAAAACTGCAAGAGTTTTTGCAAAATCCCAATGCCATAATTACGGAGCAATATACCGAAGTACAAGATTGAGACTTTTGGACTTTCTTTAAACTTTTGGTTCCCTCTTCCTTCGTTCCTTCCCAGTGACCGAGTAGAACCCGATTTTGATTTTTCTCGCATCAAAAGAAACACTATGGCATTAGAAACGATCAAAACACAACAATCTATATTTCTGTGAAGGTGGCTCTATACCAAATGAAACCTTAAACTTAAAAGTCATTAGATCGCTTCATAAATAATATAGATACAATTGTATAAAAGTAAGAACGAAAAGTAAACGATAAATGGGTATGAACCTTTTAGACTTGATGGCCATGCCACTCGATCCGGCCTAAGTCTTATGCACTGCATCTCATTGTAGTATTTTTTGAATGGGGCAAGAACCGTATTTTCAAGACAATGAGAGAGTGCAGGGACCTAAGCTTTTATAGAGAATTAGATATTCTGTAACCTCCCATAAAGGTAACATTTTAAGTCCAAATCCCTAATTATAGTTGCATACCTTATTAGACAAACTTGACAAATCAAGTCATATTAGATTCCTCCTTTATTTACTCTGATATACCGTAAATAAAACATTCCGGATTAAAGTCTCATAATTCTCCAATTACTTGTTCTGCATATATTAGTAAGTTGTCGATACTAGATGTAAACTAACGATAAAGTCCAATTTAGTCTTACATGTAATACTGAGCTTTAAAGTAACTGAGTAAACTGTTAGGGTTTATATAGTTTAATTCACACCAGCTTGTTGAGTTATAGAAGAGATCTAGTTTCGGCACTTGTTTCCTTTATCTTAATTTTGTTTTGTGCTCTTATTTATAATATAATTTATAGACTTCATGGCATGGTTGATTGTGGGGAAGACCATAAGTATATCTATCAAAGAGCCATGCTTCTTGTGGAGCAAGTTAAATCAACCGACAGAAGCCCCTTGTTACATGCCTTTTGGAAGGTCCTAGTGGCAGGTTAGCGATCCTGTGTTTATTCCTATTTCATGTTCGTTTTCTTGTTGCGAGTGTTCTGACAGTTACGTATCTTGGACAGTGGTAAATCTTCACTAGCAGCTACTTTTGGCATCGACAGTGATTTCCCCTATGTTAAAATTGTAAGCTCATGCCACATTTATTTCATCTCATGCCTATGCTTGTCAAGAATTTGCTGTTGCTTTAAAATATTTATTCTTTTCCTTTCGGGAAAAAAAATCTTTTAATATCTGTCATAATTTTATTGAGAAATTTTAAATACATACCTATTGTAACTAAAACAATAATTATGAGATTTACCTATTTTAGCATCTCCAACAGTGTAACTAAAACAATAGTTAAATTTAGCAATAATTATGAGATTTAGCTATTGATATAAGAATTTGGTTCTAGCAGTTATTGCTATATGTAAGTTAAATAATATTTTTAACGAATTATAAACTGACACGTGGAGAAAAAAAGGAGGGAAAATATATGTATTCCTTTAGCAATCCATGGCTCAATTGACAAATTTATCAATTTCGTTAAACAATCCTTAAATTTAGCAACCATTTAGGTATACTGTTGGAGCTCCTATTCATCCGAAAAGTTGATTTAGCAATACTGCTGGAGATGCTCTAATATCTTAATACACACCCCTATTATTTTATATTTCACATCAGATTTTATAGGTATGTTTAATTACAAAAACATCCATCAATTATTAGGGGAAAAAAAACTTCCTCTTTCCTAAAACCTAACTCTTCTCCGCTATTACTATGCATCAAAAGAAAAGAAATAAAAACCTCTTCTCCAAAATTCATCACCTGAATTTCGACTATTGTCATAATTACATGTATTATTTACTGATTCATTTGGTTTTTTTTCTTGTTTTTTTTTATCAACATTAGTTTTTGTCTTACAGACTAAAACTAGTTTTTATGCTATTGTAATTCTACTAGTTTCTTAACTTTGAAAAAATTATGTATGTTCAATATTTTTTTTTTCCTTCAAATTCTAGCCGATTGATGTCATA
>NC_020494.1:5638516-5671337 GCF_000184155.1 Fragaria vesca subsp. vesca
AAGGTTTGTTGGTCTTCTCAAAGGCTTTTAAGAACGCTAGCATTTTGGAAAGTGCTGATTACTGTTTAAGTCTACAGATTTCACCTTCTCTAGTATTGTAAACTCCAACAGCATTCTATGGGATGATCTGTTGGTTTACTGATAATCCTTGTCTTTTTACACACCGGTGAATTGTTGAAGTTGTACTGATATGGCTGCTTTTAATTTGTCTTTTTCTTTTCCACTCATCTGATAGGTTTTTGAAGATGCATACAAGTCGCCATTGAGCATTATTATCCTTGATAATATTGAAAGGTAAGCCGGTCTAATTTATTTGATTTTTTGTTTACTCTTCTTGGTTACTCTCCTATACCCCGGCACTGATGTCTTTTGAATTTTTTATCTTTGGTGTGCAGGTTACTAGAGTATATCGCTATTGGTCCAAGATTTTCGAATCCGATATCTCAAACACTGATGCTTCTTCTCAAGCGCACTCCTCCAAAGGTTCTTCATTTCTCCCCCTTCTTCATTGACATTCAGAGCCGCTGGATTTATAATCTATTGGCTGAATCCATGGAAAACCGTCTATTTGTAAACATGATTGTAGTTTGGGATTTTTGTTTCTTTCTCTCACTGTCATCCCGGACTTCTGTGAATGCATAAAATTTTTGTTCCTAATATTTCTGTTTCTCTTCTGTAGGGGAAAAAGCTTCTGGTTTTTGGTACAACAAGTGAAATCCGCTTCTTAGACTCGATTGGGTTTTGTGATACCTTCTCCGTCACTTACAATGTTCCCACATTAAAGACAGCGGCTGCAAAGAAGGTAATCAAATATTCTTGGCTCCGTTTTGGTATTTCTTTTTTGGCGTTTAAATAGATCTTGTCTCTCGGATATGATTCTATAACCTTTTATGTTTCAAATTAGGCTGATAACACTAGCACAACCATAGAGCAAGTAATACACCATATCGCTGTAGTTTTTCTTAAATACGAATTATGGGGATGTGTTAAATTCCTTAAGAATTGAACTGTTTCATTATATATGGTGTTGTTGCTAGTAACAAGATGACTGATTAGTTCTTCTAATAGCCACTCTTGTATTTCCTACGTGTTTCATTAGGAGCAACATATACTGTAAATTGTTGAGTTTTAACTGTGTATGTAAATTTAAAATAGTTTTGCTTGTTGTCTCCTTATAGGTGCTAGAACAGTTAAATGTCTTTGCTGATGAAGACATAGATGAAGCTGCAGGGGCTTTGAATGATGTAAACTTTCATCCCTACCTTTGTTTATTCTGTTTGAGCCCAGTGAGTATTTTTAGTCCAAGACTCGGGGTACGTTTTGGATAATATTTGGGCCAGTACCTGTGGCCTTTTTTTAATACGAAGCCCACGAAGGGTGGCGAAGTCTGGCAACACGCGAGCTGGAGTTTGGCAAAGATTCCGATACCCCGCGGGATTCAATGTCCTCGCGGGATCCTTTGTTCCAATTCGTGTAGGGTTCTACAGTGCATGGCGAGGTAGAGTTGGAAATGGACTGTAGTACTCCGCGGGATATGATCGTTTAGTGTTTGAGTTCGCGTACGACGCTACAGCGAGATGATGCGGGGCTGTGAGCGAGATCTAGGCGAGGTCTGTTCTGGACACGTGTTGCACGGATCGCGCGGCTCGCGAGCTGGTCGTATCCTTGTGGAATTCTAATTGCTGAGTCCGAATAGATTGTGATTAGGTCTATGCGAATTGCTATATAAGGGAGCTTGACACAAATCAAAGACACACAATCAATCATACAAAACAACTGCAAATCTTCGAGCATCCTCGAAACCCTAAGTTCTAAGTGCACCTCGCCTTAGATCTTAGAGCCCGTCTGAACTCGCCTCTCCTTCCCAATTGTTGCTCTACCCGCTTCGAACAGCGAGTATCGATTCACAGGTGACTAGATAGTTTGCTCGTAATTCCTCGCCCTCGAGGTGACACCGGAGCTCTACTTCGCCTAATTAGAAGTCAAGAACGCGCACCGTTCTCATTCCGCATCCGCGCGGTGGCACGTCTTACAAACCCTAATTTACTTTTGGTAGCACAAGTTACCTCTCTACCCCTGCTGAGGATCGTGGCCAAAACATTGGCACGCCCAGTGGGACGGGGAGTATAACATTCTCGTCATCATTTCTTGTTTGAAACACAAATCACCGCGTTACCAGCCTCATAACAGCGCGGCTTGTCGCTCACTCACGAAAGACCAAGTATTAACTCGGTTCGGAAACCCAGATTTCAGCGAACCTACGATGGCAGAACTAACACCCACTAGCAGCACTGGCCCCGTCACTCTAGCTGAAGACCAGATAACGGCCCTGGGCGACCGCCTAACGGCTCACACCGACCAGGCAACCCACCAATTGCAGGAGGGTCTTGACTCCCTCACCCTGACTGTTAAAAATCTATCTGAAGTAGTCATGAAGGATAGAGATATCTGGCTTGCTAACCAAGAAAACCTTTCTAGGCTCAGCGAGGACTTTAACTTCCATGCCGGTCAAGTCAGGGAGGACAAAGATTTGGTGGAAGGTTCCCTTCAAAGGATCCAAAAAGAATTGGATCAGAGCAAGGTGACTTTCACAGAAACCCTGCAGCTTACCCGCGCAACCGTGGATGAGCAAACCCGTCGCTTGGACGAGCATGATACCAAGCTACAATTGCAACAGGACGCTTCCTTCTTTGGAAGTAAGAATGGCATAGAAAAGCTCGAGAAATATAAGGAGCAACATGATAACTTGAGCTTAAGGGTCCTGCAAGTGGAAGACTGGATGCGGTCTCAAGCACCAAAGAATCATGCTATGAACTTAATTAGTTCAAGTGCAACTGAGGGATCAAGGTATATTCCACCTAATGAACGCCCTAGGGGGAATCCGAAGATCGGGGCCCAGAAGACTCCCCAATTCACATTGGGAGCCAGTTCGTCAAAGACACCACCCCTTCTACCCACGACAGGCAACCCTAGAGTCGCACTTGGGGGCGCCGGTGTCTTCCCATCTCAAGGGATCGGGACACCAGATGACCTAGTTATAGCTTATTCCAGTTCGACCCCTAAGAACATCGGGCAGGCCCCTAGCCTCTCTGCATGGTACGACCACGATCAGGGGGCAGAATCCACACCAGTAACGGCAGCCGATTGGCGCCAGCTCATCTCGAGCATAGTCAAGGAGCAAACCGGAAAAGGTGATGCTAGCTTGCATTATCGTGATCCCTATCCTGATAGCGTGACACAATATCCCTTCCCTCATGGGTTTAAGAATATTGTCTTCACCACTTTCTCCGGGGAGACAAGGGAAGATGTAGCAACACACATGGCCCGTTTTAAGGTCCAATGCGGCCAATACGGGAATGATGATATGCTCAAACTCAAACTCTTCGGGACTTCTCTGTCCGGGGCTGCTTTCACCTCGTACTCCAGATTGAAGCCTGGGTCAATAGCAGATTGGCCCACTATGGAAAGACTCTTCCGAGAAACGTATGGCACGATTGAGCCTAAAGTTGGCCTCGACTCCCTCACACAGATGAGCCAGCAGAGCATGGAGTCCGGAGTTTCTTTCCTCCAACGCTTCAAGATCCAGCAAGCCAAGTGTGATTACCTGCTACCTGAGCAGGAAGCCATTAAGTTGGCTATTAGAGGTCTGGAGCACCGCCAGCGGTTGAAGCACCATGGAGAGCGCTTTAATTCCATGGGTGACCTGATTAACAAAGTCGGCAGCTACGAGCTAATCCTGAACGAGTTGGACGACAAAACAAATGCTTTCAAAGGAACTTACATACCAGGGAAGAACCGAATAGTGGGGAACATACAAACCCCTACTCATGATCCATATTATCAAAGACCTGAGGGAGTTCATACGGATCAGAACCTGGATGACATTGGCGCAGTAGAATTGACTGGCAAGCCTTTAGCTAATAAGTTGAAAAACCTGAAGATGACACGTGAGCCAATCACCATCCAGTCCTTTGCATGGACCAAGCCGGAGTACGAGTCGTACACCTATGATGCTAAGAACGCCCATTTGGTCTTTAATGACCTGATAGAGGCGAGATATGTGCGCCTGGATCATAAGATCCCGCCCAAGGAAGAACTGAAGGACAAGAAGTTCTGCTCCTTCCACAATGTTTACAATCATGACACCAAAGATTGTGTCAAGCTTCGAGACCAGCTGCAGACATGGCTGAACTCAGGCGAGCTAAGGATGAAAACACCGGGTAGTACGGCCTCATTGGTTGATATAGACCCTTTCCCGCTTGTAGTTGGCATGGTCGAGGTAAACTGGGCCAATCAGACCAAGGACGACGATCGACGCTGGGCACCTAAAAGGGGCCGCGAGGAAGGTGACGATGGTGCCCGCCGGCCACGTCGCCAATACACCTACAACGAAGATCTTGCACATGAGGTTTTAGACGATCTCATCGACGATGGGCTCGTCACAGTGGCCAATTCCTTGCCTTACGTAGAATATAAGGAGGGGCGCATTCACTGCAAGTTTCATAATAGCTGGGGGCACAGAACCAGCGAATGCCAGCAGCTTAGAGACCAGGTTCAAGACTGGCTCGACCTCGGGTATATTCGCTTTGAGAATAAGGGCGACTTCATGATCGCAACGGCTGACTTCGCTTGGCCTCGAGTCGGCCAGCGAAGAATCACATTAGACTTGTCACCAAATGCAGGTTTACGTGAACCGCCAGGCCAAAATCGCAAACGGCCGGCGAATAACTATACTGTCCCGAATAACCAGCAGGGGAAAGCAGACGACCCAGCTCGACAGTTGGTCGCTAAGCTCGGAACAGACCGCCCCTCCCGCAAAGATAAGGGCAAAGCAGTCATGAGGGGACGATGGACCGTTCCCCGTTGAAGATCCCCAGCCTATGAGTCCCAGGACTCGAGAAGAGCTGGAAAGGAGGATAGAGAGTTTCGAGACGTTCGTCTATACACATTGGGCAGAGGCGGTACCTTCATCCCCTGCCACAAGTGAGATGGACATGTCCGAATCCAACGGTGAGCGTCACAACAACAAGGCCTCGAGCCCTCGTAAAGGCGTCCTAACCGACCCCTATATTCCTCCGACGTCCAAATCAGCAATCAAGGATGGAGTCTGGTACACACAGCAAGGGGGCAAGGCAGTTACCATCAGCAGGGCTAAGAAGCGAAAGCTCCAAAAGCGATACGGTAGTATCCTACGTGCCTTACGGGCTGTCGAAGAGGGCGCTGTACGCCCCTCACAGCTCGCACAGACGCCTGAGCGGATGTGGAGGGAAGCAGAGGGTTTGCGCGCATTCCTTCAAATGCCGCCTGTCACACCCCTAAGGATTTGCGAGCAGTTCAGCGACGAGCCTGCACCTAAAGCAAACGTCTTTTGCCGACTCGCGGTTCCACTAAAGCAGGATCCACAGCCTTCCAGGCGCAGGCCATCACCAGAACCTGAAAGAAGAAGGGATCCACAGCCTTCCAGGCGCAGGCCATCACCAGAACCTGAAAGAAGAAGGGATCCATAGCCTGCTAGGCCCAAACCGTCACCAGAGCCTGAAAAGAGGAGGGATCAACAGCCTTCCAGGCACAGGCCGCCACCAGAGCCCGAGCGGAGAAAGACTCCGCCTACCGGTTCCAGGCGTAAGCTGTTCACAACCCCGGACCCAGAGTCCAAACGCGAACCGTCTCAGCCCTCACGGCAACGGGAACGTCAAAATCCGGAGGCCAATATCAGAAGGGAGCCACCACCACCACAGCAGCCTCGGGCACGGTCTACCCCGGAGCCCGAGACTCAGATGATTCCTAGAGTATCCGCCCTACAACGGTTGAAAAAAGAAGACAACGATAAGACTCCTCTGGCAACAGACAAACAACCGGCCAAGGACCATCAGCATTCAACCAAGTCAGTATGGCGTCCGCGGCAACCCTAGGTTCAAGAGCCACCAATAGCCGCACAGGCGCCCTCCAGTCCTAACCTCGCCCAACAAATGGCCCAGCGTTTCTGCAAGAATTCAGAAGACGACGAGGCACATTCAGAACCTCGACTTGACCTAGAGGAAGACCGGGATGAAGAGCAGGCAGAATCATTCACCTGTAATATGGTAGAGGTCTCAGGATGGGATGCTGATGAAGGGTTTAGCAGCGAAGCAAACGCTTTCGCGGTACTCGAAGGGGAACGCGGGATCATTGACACTCCTCTGGTCCCAGTTCCTGAACAATTCTCCTTTCAAGTCGGAATGGTGTTCTTCATTTCGGAAAGATACGCTCTCCCACCAAACACAACCTGCAGTGCGGCGGATATTCCCGTCAGCAGCGAGGATGTCAGTAGCATACCCCCGCCATGCAGCAGCGAAATGGGCCCAGTTCCGGCACAGGCCGACGACGCCCCACAGGTGGAAATTACGAGCAGCATCAAACATAAGCAAACTCTAACCTTCTCCACACCAACTTTGGACATGGCCACTCACATGCGGCCACTGTATATCACGGCTGAAGTCGAAGGAAAAATGATCAACAAGGTCATGGTCGACACCGGCGCCGCGGTCAATGTTGTCACAACCCGTACCATGGGACTCCTAGACATCCCGCGCTCGATGATCCAAACCACGTCCTTAACAGTCAAGAACTTCACCGGGCAAGTGTCCAGAACCCTAGGCTTGCTATTCCTCCGGGTCAAGGTCGGGCCGGTGTCACGGGTTTACACCTTTTTAGTCGCCGAATGCGCTTCCTCTTACAGCATGATTCTTGGCCGAGATTGAATCCACAGAAGTTTTTGCGTGCCTTCCTCCATGCACCAAGAACTCATGATTTGGGACGCCGAGAATCGTGAAGCAGTCATCATCAAAACCGACCCGCGGCCATTCTCTATCTCTGCCAACTTCAACGATGCCCGATATTATACTACAGACTTGGGTCCGTTGGATGTTCAAGGCGTCGATAACAAGGGCCGCCCATATGGAATAACGGCCTCCAATCTAACGCGATGGGGACTTACCCAGGCGAAGGACGATTTGCAACGTCCTCACACCATCACGAGTCCCACATCCCGTTCTGATGAATAGTGTCTTCTCAGAGGAGGCACGCGAGGCTGGCAAGTCCTTGTGCGAAAGACTCCTTTCGTACTGGGCAGAACGCGAAGCCTACTACAAGGTCGCGACTATGGAATATGTAGATGAAGTGGTGGATTATTCCGATACCAAGGAGGAAGTTATTCACTTAGCTCCCGCCGCCTTGGACGACACACCACCTCAAGTCCGCGACCCCATTTCACAAGTTGACGTAGGGACTGCAGAAAAGCCCTTACTTATTTCTATCAGTGCTAAGTTGGCGGAAGACGAAAAGGAAGCCCTTCTTGCCCTGTTATGCGAGTACAGGGATTGCTTCGTCGACAAGTACGAAGATATGCCCGGCTTGTCTCCGGACTTGGTCTGCCACCGGTTACCAACTTATCCCGACCGACGTCCAGTACGGCAGGACGGCCGGTTCATGCGAACTGAGACTCAGATCGTAGTCAAGGAAGAGATCGAAAGCATGCATCGATCGGGCATCATTCGCGTGGCAAAATATAACGAGTGGCTGTCCAATGTTGTCCCCGTCCACAAGAAAAATGGCAAGATGCGCGTCTGTGTTGATTACTGCGACCTGAACAACGCAACACCGAAGGATATCTACCCCATGCTTGTAGCTGACCTACTCATTGATGTCGCCGCGGGGCACGAGGTGTTATCCTTTATGGACGGAACGGTCGGATACCATCAGATTCCCGTCGCTGAGGAAGATCGACACAAGACCGCTTTCCGCTGCCCTGGTTTTGCCGGCGCGTTCGAGTACGTTGTCATGCCTTTCGGACTTAAAAACGCGGGGGCAACGTACCAGCACACCATGAACCTCATCTTTCATGACATCTTGGGGAAGTTGATAGAAGTATACATCGACGATGTGGTAGTCAAAACCAAAACACGGGCAACCCACGTTGAAGACCTGCGGCAGGTGTTTACACGGATGCGCCGACATAACCTGAAGATGAACCCCGCCAAGTGTGTTTTCTTCGCGGAGGCCGGCGATTTCCTTGGTTTCCTAGTGCATCAAAGAGGCATCGAAATCCCAAAGGACAAGGCACAGGCGGTAATCACCGCTTCACCCCCCAACACAAAGAATGAGCTTCAACAGCTGCTTGGGCGAATCAACTTTCTCCGCCGTTTCATATCCAACGCGGCAGGGAAGGTCCAGTCTTTTTCACCCCTCCTCAAGCTCCAGGGGGCAACCGAGTTCGTCTGGGAACCACAACATCAACAGGCCTTCGATCGCATCAAGGACTACCTTACGAACCCACCAGTCCTGATCCCACCTCGCGACGGTACCCCGCTTAAACTTTATATCGCCGCTGCCGACTTGTCCATCGGCGGACTCCTGGCCCAAGATGATGTGAACGGGGTAGAACACGCTGTCAACTACCTTAACAGGGTGTTAGCAGAGTGTGAGACATGATACTCACTTATGGAGAAGTTGTGTCTTGCCCTATATTTTGCAGGGTGCAAGCTGCGCCATTACATGCTTGCCTTTACCACGGTTGTGACGCTCAATCCGACCTGGTCAAGTACATGCTCTCTCGCCCTATCTTGCGGGGACGCATCGGCAAGTGGATCTTAGCCATGTCCGAATTCTCGTTGCAATATGTTCCACAAAAGGCAGTAAAAGGACAGGCAATAGTAGACTTTCTCGCTCATCACCCACCCTCAGAGCTCACGGCGCGAGTTGGAATTCGCTACCGTGACACTCGCTCCATGGACCCTGTACTTTGATGGTTCGCGGACTGCCACCGCCGCCGGAGCTGGGATAGCCATAGCCAATCCCGCCGGAGACCGCTTCTCCTACTCGTTCCAGCTCGATTTCAAATGTACTAACAACTAGGCTGAATACGAGGCGCTGATCATCGGCCTAGAGATTTTGTTGGATTAAGGAGTCCGCGAGGTTCAGATCTTTGGCGATTCTTTGTTGGTCGTTAATCAGCTGGTGGAAAAGTTTAAGTGCTTAAGCTCGTCAATTGAGCCATACCTGTGCAAGGCATTTGAGGTGTTTGATCGATTTGACGACGTCTACATCGAGCACATTCCACGCGAGTTCAATTTCGTCGCCAACAAGCTCGCCCAAGTAGCGTCCGGTCTCAGCCTGCGTGACGGCATGCACGAACGTTTGCTCAAAGTCGAACGCCGTACGCTTCCCTCTTTCATCGCTAGGGGGCAATTTCAGGCCGACACCCCTGAAGTTGCGGCCTTAGACCCTATCGACGAGGATTGGTAGCTACCATTTATCGCCTACCTCCAGAACCCCAACGACGCCGCTCACTCCAGGCAAATACGTTTCCTCGCCTTAAACTTTGTTTTACGCAATGGCGAACTCCGGCGGCGTGGGGAAGACGGAAACGATTTCTGCTGCGTGTATGGGAACGAAGCTAAACGTATCATGCGCGAAGTCCATTGTGGGGTTTGCGGTTCGCACCAAGCCGGGCCTAAAATGCGATGGTTGATCCGTCGCCATGGGTACTACTGGCCAACCATTCTGAAAGACTGTATTGCCTTCGTCAAAGGTTGCCAAGACTGCCAGGCTCACGGACCAATGCAACATATTCCCAACATCCCGTTGCAGCCTATCATTAAACCTTGGCCGGGTCGAGGTTGGGCGATAGATTTCGTTGGCATTATTCATCCCCATTCTTCTGAGCAGCATAAGTTCATTATCGTCGCCACCGATTTCTTTACCAAGTGGGTCGAGGCCGAACCACTCAAGGTTGCCTCCGCCAACTCGGTTCGCAACTTTATTTTCCGTAATATCATCTCCCGCTTTGGTATCCCGGAGTGCATCGTTACGGACAGGGGGGCAGCTTTCATGGCTGATTCAGTTGTTAAGTACTTACACGACTACGGAATCAAGCTTCTCCACTCTACGCCATATTATGCACAGTCCAACGGCCAGGCGGAGGCTAGTAATAAAGTCATCCTTGGCATCCTCCGCAAGATGTTGGAGTTGAACCTGCATGTCTGGCATGAGGAACTCTACCACACCTTGTGGGCCTATCGCACTTCAAAGCGCGGCCCGACGGATACCACCCCATACGCTCTCATGTACGGTCATGATGCCGTCCTTCCCCTTGAGATCAATATCGCTTCACTCCGCGTTCAGGAACAGCATCAACTACTTGGCGAGGATTACGTCCAAGCCATGTGGCAGGAGCTTGAAGATCTTGACGAGCACTGCGTCATCGCTTTCAACAATCTCGTCATCGAGAAACAACGCATCGCACGTTCGTATGATAAAGTCACGCGCGGACGGAGCTATGCTGAGGGCCAGAAAGTGTGGCGCGCGGTACTCCCACTTGGGGACAAAACCGACGGTCGGGGCAAGTGGTCCGCTCGATGGGAATGCCCCTTTATTATTCATCGTATACTTCCTAAGGGGGCATACCACCTGCGCGACTTGGACGGCACCATTCATTGCAATCCTATTAATGGCCGCTTCCTCAAGCGCCACATTGCAGGAGTTTGGGAACGCGAGGATCCTCCACCTCCCCCAGACCCCGTCACCACAGTCAATAGTGCTACGCACCATCGCGTTCTCGCTCCGCCGCCTAACATTAGGGGGCAATCCGGGATAGACGACTGATAGAGTACGTTGTAACATACCAGCCTAAAAAGGCGAGTGTAAGATTGGGGCCTATTCTAGAGGCCCTAAATAAGGATAACTCTATTTTTCTTCATTTTTTGTAAACGTGCAAAGTCTAAACGCAAAGGCCAGTACAAGATTGGAGCCTATTTCAGAGGCCCTAAAAAACAATAAATTTATTTATTTTGCCCTTTTTGGCGTTGTTTCAATACAAGTTTCGAACATCGGCTTTGCGGCCGAAGCAACTACATTGACAGAAAGGGTGAAATTAAGCTATGTTTACAAACGAAGACATAGATCTGCAGATATTGGAGGCCTCAACCCGCATATCTTGCAGGGTTGAAGAAGAGACTGCTGCCGCATCCTTCGTTTAAAGTTGGTAAACGTCCCGCTTCTTTAGACCAGCATGAGCCTTGACACCGGCCCGGACCTAAGACAAATTGTTGGGAAGCTAGAGGTCCACTGGACCAGGGTCCCTCATGCTACCGGTCACGTCTGGAAGGTGCTTGAAAGGCACTGACCAGAACCTGAGGCGCAAGCGGATGCGGAGCCTCGAGAGCCTCACGTTTGAACAGAACAGCCGGTGCAAGGCAGAAGGTACCCAACCATTAGTTCGTCCAAACAAAGGCTTGACCTGAGAGTAGATTTTCAGAATCACTCCCGGCCTGAGAGTAGATTTTCAGAATCAGAAAAAACGAAGAGTGAAAATGTGAGGTCGGGGCTTTGCTTTAAGAAGGGACAAGAGGATGTATAGAAGGGTATAAGAGCCCATGGCAAGGGGGTAAAGACTTAACTGGTACTTCGCCCCGGCCAAGCGTTTCTTTTTATAGGCGAGTAGGGCGATTTTCCTTTCAACAGATGTCCTCCATGCAGCGATTTGCTCCGAGATATGAGCTTTGGAGATAAGGTCGGACACGTTGTTCCATAATGACTACCCGCGTTCCGAGCGAGTAGTTGCATTGGAAACCCCCACCAAATCTTGGAAGAAGATTTTTTCCTGGGAAGGCAGTTCTTACACAAGAATTGACAAGAGCGGGAAAGATTTAATTTAATAATAATATTATAAAAGGTTCGTACAAAGGGGGCAAAGCGCTGATCGGGCCTAAACCCGCCTAGAGGCCCTATACAAATCTATGAGAAGGCCTTCTAAGGCCAACTCTTCAACATCTGCCTGGGCTTGGGTTTCGTCGGCAGCAGCAGCAGCCGAGTCCAAAGCTTCCTGGGTCTCTTCCGCGGCCTGCACACGGGTTTCTGCCTCTTCAGCTCGGGCCAGGTTCTGGCGAGCTTGAGCAAGCTGAGCTTGCAGCTCCGCTATCTAAGCCTCCAGGTCCTCCACTTGCCGAGCATAGACAGTGCATGGGTTCTCTAACGATGCCTCAGGGATTTCAGCGTCATCAAGCTCGGCTAAAAGGGCTGCCATCTGATCGTCTAGGGCTTGGCGGACTTTCTCGTGAGCAGCCGACTGGGCACCGACATCTTGAACTCGGCGAGCCTGCAGCTCGACATCGTCGGTGAGTTCCAACACATGATCTAGAGCAGGGTTGCTCCCAGCGAGGTGCCGAATCAGAGCTTCATGGGCCTCGCGGGCGCGCCTTACCAAGTCGAATACGTTCATGTGGGGACCTTGGCGCAGTAACCCGTGAAAGAAAGCCCGGGCCAGGCGAATGGGCTCTGGATCGGCAGGCGGGGTAATCCGGGCCCGAAGACGAGCGGTCCGGGTAGCCAAAGAAGAAGCCGCCTCGCCAGATGTCCTCATTGGGGCCAGAGTGATTGGTTCAACCTCTGCAACTGCCTCAATCTTTGGAACGGGCGGTGGGACCTCAAACCGAGTAGGGACTGTCGGTTCTTCGGTGGTCTGAGCCGCTGAGTCTGGTTGCAGAGGAGAGAGCTCAAGCACCGGTTGGAAGTCCTTTGGCGGAACCGCCGAAGGGGCAGCAAAGTCAGAAAGCTGGGTGGACTGGCCGAAATCTTCATCTTAAGCAAGAGCCGAGGTAGGCTCTGGAGGCGGGCCAGTTTCGCCTAGAGCGTCGGTTGGAGAAGGGGGTCGCACGGCGACTTCCTCTGTAACCATGGTTTGATCCCCGACGATTGGTTCTGGGATTGGGACTTCAACTATCGCTGTTGCTCCTTCAATGACAGCGAGGCGAGGTCGGATGCGGTGGCGAACCTGTCAAATACAAAGTTAGCAAATCGTTTTGTTGGCTTTAATGAGTTTGGTTCGAAGAAAGGTCTCTTACCAAAGCGTACTCTTGCCGATATCGTTCATCCTCTAGCAGTTCTTCTTCGTCCTTGACAGGGCGCTTCCGCGAGCCTTCGCCGCTTGTTGGCCGGGGAATAGCTGGAGCAGTCTCACCGTCATGGTCCGCCGCGGTTTCCTCTTGAGAAGGTGCTTTCCCTTTGTCTCCGGCACCCTCAGGTCTTCTGATAGTTCTCCGGCGGGGGGCAGACTGTAAAGATAGACAAGAAAGTTAGGAGGAAGCATTTCGTCGAGTTGGTAAAGGCGGTATGGAATTTACACAGTTAGTGGCATACCTCGGGTGCGGGATCGCGTTCTCGAATGACGATCCCCGTCGAGCGACGAGTAGCGGGAACCGGTGGGAGCGCAGGCCTAGACCCTGTCGCAGCCTTTGAACCGCTCTCTTCACAGTCGCGCTGGGCATCAAGGATGACGCGGTCTGACTCGCTCAGAGTGTCGTATAGAGGATAAAAGATGGCAGCGAAGACAGCATCATCTGGGAACCCCCAATGGTTGTCGGACAAGGATCGCCACCAAGAAAGATAGGCGGGGTCAACGCCCAGTGAAGGCTCAATCTCGAGCAAGTCAGGAGTGAGAGGGAAAATGTTCTGCAGCGGGGTGACCCGGTCGGACTCGCCAATCTTCCTCCAGGAGATGTACTTGTTCACCGAATGGAAGATTGGATAGGGGATCCCTTGAAAGAAGCCGAGTTGTCTGGCGAAGTGGTTGGGGGCATATAGCTCGAAGCCTTGTTCATCCTCGGCGAGCTGAAGGTCGCATCATGAGGATGCTCTCATGAAGACGGTCTTGGCATCTGAGTCCGAATCAGAGCGCGGGAAGAAGCCCGTCTATAAGACTTCAGGATGGCGCCGGCGAACCATCATGTCTGTGGTGGGAGGCGGTTCGAGTTGGTTGTACAGGATGGAAAGGCTGGCGAAGAAGGACAGGGGAGTCCGGTTCGCAGCGTTCCTGCACACCGCGAAGCCAAGCAGTTGGTCCTCGAGCAGGAAGTCCAGCGGGGCTCGCCGGAAGAGCGGGAAGTACAGCTGCGTCCATAAGTCCAGTATCCACAGAGGGCCAGCAGAGAGATGGAAGGGTCTTAGGGACAGCATGTGCAGGATCCGGTAGAGCGCGCCCAGCACGGGCTGCCCTAGCCCTACTTCGATTCCATTGTAGAGTGCCTCGGCCAGCTTGGTCCATTTCCTTGTAGGCTTCTGAGCACTGCCACAGAATATGAATTTATCAAGCCAATACTCAAGGCAAGCGATACCTCCTTCGTGTTGTTCTGCATGGCCGATGTAGAACTTCCTCCATACTCCATACGAGCCTTTCAGGGCGCGGCGGGCCCCCAGGTTGCAGGAGTGCATAAACTCGGTCGATGCAAAGTCGCCTGGCGCATATGGCTTTGCATGAATCGGCAGCCCGGTGATGGCGAGGATGTCCAGCAGAGAAATGCCCATTTGCCCGAAGGGGAAATCAAAGGTGTTGGTGGCACTGTTCCATAAGCAGGCCGCGGCAGCAATAGGTGCTCGATCAGCGTGAGGAGGCAGCGAGAAACTCAAAGCAATGGCTTCGCTGATGCCGGTCGCTTCCCAGATCGCTTGATCGGTCTAGAGGCGAGCCGCGTACCATGCCCGGTCCTCCGCGGTGACGCTGGGCCATTCCCCGACCTGGATATTTGTATGAGAGCGGGCTTGGTGGAACCAGGAGGCGAAGTTTCCCGGTTCGCGACGTTGGGCAAGGATTGGTCGGCGCACGGAGGCGGTATAGTGGTTCAGATCAGCGGCGGACGGAGGTTGTGAAGGAGTCGGACCGATCAGGGCTGCCCCTGTTTCAAGGAAATAAATGGGTGTTCCTTGAGGAGGGTTGTTGGCAAAACGGCGAGCGAGGCCGGTCGACCAAGAGCTCGCTGCCGTGAGGTTAAGGTTTGGAGCGTTAGCAGTTGGTTTGGGAGCCATTGTTTCTGGGCGGAGTGAGCCCGGTGTTGAAGTTCTGTTGGTTGCAGAAGAAAGGGAAAAGCTTGGTTGGAAAGCGATGGGGAGATGTGGGGACCCGCATCGAGGTTTATAAAGGAGATGGACCGTAATGTCTTTTCAATCAGTAGCCGTAATGAGGAGACGCGATGACGACCGAAACGTCAGCGCGTTTCAAATTTCAAACAGTCGCAATGATGAAGGGAGGCGATGATGCCGAAACGTCAGCACCTTTTGAATTGCGAATTCCCGTAAATGGCTCATTTAGGCCTTTTCGTTTATCCGTTGTGAAATGGATTAAGCTCAAGGCCTAGGGGGCAATGTTTGAGCCCAGTGAGTATTTTTGGTCCAAGACTCGGGGTACGTTTTGGATAACATTTGGGCCAGTACCTGTGGCCCTTTTTTAATACGAAGCCCACGAAGGGTGGCGAAGTCTGGCAACATGCGAGCTAGAGTTTGGCAAAGATTCCGATACCCCGCGGGATTCGATGTCCTCGCGGGATCCTTTGTTCCAGTTCGTGTAGGGTTCTACAGTGCATGGCGAGGTAGAGTTGGAAATGGACTGTAGTACTCCGCGGGATAGGATCGTTTAGTGTTTGAGTTTGCGTACGACGCTACAGCGAGATGATGCGGGGCTGTGAGCGAGATCTAGGCGAGGTCTGTTCTGGACACGTGTTGCACGGATCGCGCGGCTCGCGAGCTGGTCGTATCCTTGTGGAATTCTAATTGCTGAGTCCGAATGGATTGTGATTAGGTCTATGCGAATTGCTATATAAGGGAGCTTGACACAAATCAAAGACACACAATCAATCATACAAAACAACTGCAAATCTTCGAGCATCCTCGAAACCCTAAGTTCTAAGTGCACCTCGCCTTAGATCTCAGAGCCCGTCTGGACTCGCCTCTCCTTCCCAATTGTTGCTCTACCCGCTTCGAACAGCGAGTATTGATTCACAGGTGACTAGATAGTTTGCTCGTAATTCCTCGCCCGCGAGGTGACACCGGAGCTCTACTTCGCCTGATTAGAAGTCAAGAACGCGCACCGTTCTCATTCCGCGTCCGCGCGGTGGCACGCCCTACAAACCCTAATTTACTTTTGGTAGCACAAGTTACCTCTCTACCCCTGCTGAGGATCGTGGCCAAAACACATTCATTTATATATTTATGTTTCTAAAATTTCTGCTATACTATTGTCCCCCGGCCATGTCTCTGTTGAGAAGAGGACATAGAAAGCGACCAAAAAAAAAAAAAAAGTTTTATGTGATCTCCAATTTTCAGTTATTTGTCCTCTGGCATTTTCTTTTGTGAGTCGGATCATTTCTGTGGTTGGTTTTTCTATAGCAGACCAAACTTTGCATTTAGTTGTTGTACTTGGCTACCTAGAGTTGTTTTGTGCTAATATTAGTGACCCAGATAATAACGTCTCTTTTATCCTTATATTCTGACTTCCTGTCTCTGATATTCAACTTCTGTTTAGATTCCTGTCAAGAAGCTCTATTTGGTAATTGAGATGGCAGCCCAGGGTGAGCAAGGAGGGTCTTCCGAGGCAATCTTCTCCGGACAATCGAAAATAGAGATCAAGCACTTTAAGGCAATCCTCCGGGATACTATTCGAGAGTTCGATAAAGAGTCCAATATTAATATCGATGTATAGTCGGATATGAAAAACAACATGATACTTCGGAGTTAACTCGTAATCTGTCACAACCTTATGTCCACTTCCATCTTCCTTTTTTATTTGTTTATGTTTTGGCTTTCGGTTCATGATTGGTTATCTCTGTTAGCACCAACTTCTGTATCCCTGTTGGGACTAAAAGCTTGGCTGGAATCTGGGAGCAGTTTAGTTGTATATCAAATTGAAGGGCCTGTTCTTTGCCTTCGTTTATAGTTTTGCTTACTCTTGCAAGGTTGGGAATATAACTGGCCTTAAATCGTTAACCAGCTGCCCAGTTGCCTAGCTATTAATAATTGCTAAGGTTTACTTTTGATATTAGCAGGATGAATTGTTCCTGTTTGATGAGAGTTTCTCTTATTAGTTGGCTAAGTTCAACTGAGTCTCAGTTTAGGCTTTTATTCATTATCTAATATGCGTTACAATCTTTTGAGGAGTGCTTTCTTCTTCTAGACCCAAGTTGTGTCAATCGTCTCAATCCTCAGATTGATATACTACTAGGAATTCCCCTTGCTGTAACCCCAGGTTCTGAGCTTGGCACGAGCAGATCGTAAGGTGAACCCCTGCTCCACATCTGTTTCGGAGGCTTGGATCAGCATTTCTTCGTTCAATCTCCTTTTCAATCCTCCTCATATCCATAGAAAATCTGTAGAATGCCTCCATAATAACTGGTTCAGCTGACCAAGTGGACCAAGTCTTTTCTTTCCCCAATGTACTCGTCATCCGGGGAGTGCTCTGAGATGATATCTACCACAGCCATATACTTTGTTGCATCAAGTAAATTAGGCAATGATGATAGAAAATATTTCAGTGGATCCTTGATGAATGTAGCATACTCTAGTTCATGCCCTGGTGGCACTACTTTCCGCATGTATGGTGGGCGGGTTGGTACATATCCGCCAACCGGATACTTCCCGTTGTTCAACGCAGCGTGGTATGCTGAGGTGAGCCAGATGACGGTGGTGAGAATAGAGGCTAGATCATCTGGAGTAGAGAGTTCTGGCCACCAGCTAGCATGGTGAAGATCAGCATGGCCAGAGTTGATCGACTCCATATACCAGGCTTGCAGTTCTGTATCAGAATGAAGCACACTTGCACTGGGATAATAATAATGGACATAGGTCTAAATCAATCTCTCGATTGCTGACCATACGAGGAGTCCATCTGTTGCATAAGGATAACCTTCAATCACTAGTCCTAGTCCATGGACTTGTGTGGGGTCTGGTATTGCTATCCCTCTGTTGAAATGAAAATCAAGGTTAATTATGGGAAATAATGGTTCACAATGGGAGCAACATACACTGAGATTAGATGCTTACCTTCTGATGAGGTCTGCCGGAAGGCCCTCAATGTCAAAGCGCCACCAGTCTCGATATGCAGCACAACTGATCTCCTGAAACAAAGCCAACCATAGCGAGTCTGCCGTTGATTCTTTCCGGTGCTGGTCCGCTGAAAGCGAAAACGTCCCCGAACTTGGTGCTAACCTTAGGAGTCCTAGCTAGGTGGTGGTGGGAAAGGTGTAGGTGTCGGTGCTTGTGGTGCAATCTTTGATGGTTCTGAAACTGTAGATGGTTTCTCCTCAGGTAGACCGTTCTGCAAATTAAGGACAAATCGGACATGGTTAATACACATTTATCTCAATTCTCACAAATGAGACATAATTACCAGAGATCGGTTAATTACCTCAGCAATGGAGCGTACCCTCATGTTTGGATGCCCACGAAGAGTTGATGCAAATTGAACTAGGAAGGAAGACCTGTTCTTACCCTCTCCATATACAACAGGATTTGCGAGGAAGATTGATTGCATGGTAGCTGAAGCAGCCTTTGTATATATTTCTATGATCAAGAAGGAAATCGGTGAGTGGTGATTTATTAAAATGCTTGTGTTTTGCTCTTGATCTTGGTTATCAAAGTTGTACTCCTGAGTAGGGTTTTATAGTATACCAGCTCATCAAATGAATGGTCGAGTCTCTCATTTGGTTAATGTCCCGCTAGTACTACGCCATGTACGTGGGTTTTGTCGATCTAGTCATCACAAGGAGACGTGGCTGCAGAGCAGACCAGTATTTTTTTTTGGCTGAAAGATGAGTGAGAGAGGAATGACTCCCTAACACTCTTATGTATTAAAAAAGAAAAAAAGAAACATCAAAAGAGGAGGATTAGACCAAAACCTCTCATAACGAAATAACAATGAAACAAAACTATGAAAACCGAAATTGGGGAAGACCCATAAGGTATGACAAAATAAAAGGAGGAGGTGAATCCCACCAAACCAACTGTGTTAATGACGTACCGTGATTAGCCAGAGCATCTGCAACCTTATTCCCTTCACGAAAAATATGAGAAGAATGAAAGGTCATCTTCGATATGCAACGTAAACAATTAAGCCAACGGACACGTAGATGCCAAGGTACAAGCAAAGGAGACCGGCCGTAGATAGTCTAACACAAGTGACGAGTCAACCTCTAACCAAATGTGCTTCCAGTCTCGTACCCAAGCAAGTTCAATAGCAACTATAATTGCCATCACCTCTGCTGCTACTGAACTAGGAATGTCAATGTTGGAAGAAAAAGCACCAAGAACATGACCTTTAAAGTCACGAAAAACAGCACCAAAACCTCCAACACCCTCTGCATGCTTCCAAGCTCCATCCGAATTAATCTTCACCCACCTAATGACTGGAGGATGCCAAACAACCTCAATAACTCTTGGAGCTCTTCCCAATCGACACTCTGCACCAAAACTCTTTATTATCCGTAAATCCTGAACTAAATTATGCATTGGACCATTTGCAAGTCGACTAGCCGCTCTAATGTGCCCCAAAATGAGATGACAAATTGAAGCCACAGAGAACGACTTACCGTCAAATCTGGTCTTATTCCTCGCATGCCATACAAACCATAAAATCGAAGTAAAACAGATCAACCAAAGGTCCTTAAGCTGTGAGCTACGTCCCATACTCAGACCTTTATGAAATAAATCCACAATTGTATGAGGAGTAGCCCCCAGATCAAAAAGAGATAAGAAATAAGACCATATAGCAGCTGTAAAGGGACAATGTAAGAAAATATGTTGCAGGGACTCAGTACATGCACCACAAAGCTCACATCTTGAAACCCAAGCCACTCCTCGACGTTGTATAAGCTCATCACAAATTACTCTCCCTTTCAAAACCTTCCAAGCATGTAGAGACATTCTAGGCATAATAAATCTAGACCATAAGGACTTACCCCAAGGCATGGAGGGAAATGGATGCCGTAAAAATTGGTAAGCATGCTTTGCAGTCAAATCTCCTGTAGACGAAGGCATCCAAATAAGAGTGTCCTCCAACGAAGCATTAGTAGCAAGAGGGACATGCTCAATTTTATTACATAAAGCTGGAAAAGTGAAGTTGAAGTAGATCAGGAAGCACCCAAGAACCATCAACAATAAAAGTAGAAACCAAATCCTTGTTCCCTTGCAGACCATCATGGGCACCAAAATAATCAACAATAGGTCTCCCCATAAAATTATCATGCCAAAAAAAGATATTGTCTCCTGAGCCTATCAACCATTGAGAATTTTCTTTGACAACACCCCAAAAAGGACGAACTCTAGGCCATATAGAGGAGGAGGCATAGGAGCGACGTTGAGAAAATCTGTTCCTGATAAAAGAACATCCCTCTGATGGACATGAAAATATCTCCCAACAGCGCTTTAGTAAAAGTGATCGATGAAGAACCACAAATTGCTTCAAACCTAAGCCACCCTCATCCATAGGAACACAACAAGATTTCCACACTACTAAAGGAATCCCACGTTTATCAATTGAACCAGACCATAGAAAATTACGGCACCATACCTCAATACGGCGTAGCAAAGAAACCGGCCACTCATACACTTGGAATGTATAAACAAACATACTGTAAATCACTGCTTTAATAAGTTGAAGTCTTCCAGCCATAGACAAAAATGAGCTCATCCAACTTAACAATCTAAGTTTGATTCTATCCACGATCGGTTGAAAATGTAGTACTCGTGGCTTACCTTTAAAAATAGGAGCCCCAAGTAAGTAAAAGGGGCTGAACCCAATGGAATTCCCAAGAGGCTTGAAATAGAATGTCGTCGTCGATAAATATGTTTCCCAATGAACACTTGCGACTTGCTCTTATTAACTACCTGGCCAGATACACTTCCGTAGTCCTCCAAAAAACGAACACGACTAGATGATGAGTGCATGATAACTGTGATTTGTGAGGTAGGGTTTGTTCAAGGTTTTGAATATGGAGGAACGATGATTCACGAGGCCACGACTAGATGGAGCTAGTTGGAGTTGTTTTTGCTTCGTTTTTGTTTTTGAAAGAAAACGAACACGTTTGGCTTCTTCTTCTTCACTAGCTAGCTTATATATAACATCATTTGTCTGATAGCTATGGATGTTTTGTAGGTTGTGTCGTCCACATTTGAAATGGTGGTGAATGAAAGAGACGTGGCTTGCCGCACAAGCACATTGTGTCTGTCAGGGGTATGTTTCCATCGATCGTTAGAATCCGAACAAGGGAGATGATCGATATATCGAAGAGTTTATTAGGATATCAAGTTATGCATACATATAATTATCTCGATCAATGGCCTTATTTGTTTATGTACTGCTACGTACACTGCATTTTTGTTGTAATTAGTTACTTGCTCGATCGATCAGGTCTCTGGATTCGTATGGCCAAGCGTACTTCTACATGAACATTGAACAATCAATTTGGAGAACCCTAGCCTAAACCCTAAACCTTTTATACAGAAGTTATAGGCAAGGTTTGTGATGTCTTTAGGTAAAAAAGGATTCTCAAAAACCATTTCATAGTCAACGACAACCTCTTTAACTCGGAAGTTTCGAAAACCACAAATCACTTTGGTAATGTGCCTGCACGTACACTAATAATCTCACGACGTAGGGTTTTACTTGTTTCGCTCTATTTGTAAGAGCGCAGTAGATTGGGTTTTAGAAGAGAATTGTATTTTTTTAAGTAATTGTAGTATTGTGCTTGTGCTAGTTCAAAAGCTATCAGAGTCCTTATCGAAGCATCTAAACGAATGAAGATAGTTCTAGGGAGCCATATCTTCTATATATTGGCCTGTACGTGTTGTCAAATTGTGTCAGCAACTCATCATTCTAAAGAGGTAGAACACTTGTGTAAACGTGGAGGATAATACTCCACAAAGTGCCCAAATCTTCATGCATGTCTATATCAAATCCATATGAAAATTTCTCTATTAACTTGAAAATTAGCCTGGAAAACATTTTGCTCTGTGATAGGAAAAGGAAAAAAAACTAGTAGTTGAAAACTAAATTGGAACTTCACAGTAGTACTGTATTGAGGATTTTATTACGTGTATCAACAGTTCAACACACAGTGAAACATATATTTACTGGATGCAGTGAAACTACATGCAGTAACTAGATTAATGACACTGGTAGTGCTATATGCACCAAATAATCCAGTGTTCTAGTGCTTACAAATTAATTCAGTACACAAAAACTGAGAGCTCCCTTACATTAATTTACTTTGATGGTGTACTTGCATTACTCCACACAAACTTTGAGAATACTTCATATTCTCGGTCTCCTCCAATTTCATCAATGGGAACAGCATCACAAATTTCATTCAAATCCTCTTTTGTAAGCTTCACTTCCAACGATCCGACATTGATATCCAGGTTCTTAAGTTTAGTAGTCCCTGCATATATAATCCATTAATAGTTCAAATATGTACCATTTGATTAACAAACTAAACTCTCATCTTGGATCCGGGACAATATCCATTGCTAAGAGTCGTGCATGTAAACAGACATATATGATATATGTAGTAACAAGAACATACCTGGGATCGGGATTATGTCCTTGCCCTGATGGAGAAGCCATGACAGAGCTAACTGAGGAGCATTGCATGAATGCTTCGCAGCAAGATTGGCAAGCTTGTTATAGAAAAGTTTGTTCTTTTCCAGATTTTTGCCATTGAACCTTGGATGAATAGACTGGCACAAATTAAGAACAATAATAATGTAAAGTTAAAAAGGTAATTTCTCTGAATAAATATCCATCCACCTTATTGAATGAACAAGCTAGGCAACACTACAATGTTTCTGGTTTTTATACCAACAAACTTTCTGCAGGCAAGCTCTCCAGAACTGCCTTCCCACCAAAGAAACCACGACCGAGAGGACTATATGACACAATCCCAATTCCAAGCTTCCTGTAAAAGTTGAAGCAGAGGAAATGTATATTCAATTTTATGAAAGGACCAATTTTACCTAAAGCTTAACAAAGCTGGAAAGTTTGACATATTAAAATTCAGACTTTAGGAGGTGAAAATGTCAAACCGGCAAAGTGGAATTATTTCATTTTCAATGTCTCGAGTCCACAGTGAATACTCCATTTGCACAGCAGTGATGGGATGAACAGCATGAGCTCTCATTATGGTGTCTATACTAGCTTCTGATAGACCAATGTATCTAATCTTTCCTTCATGCACAAGCTTCTTAAGCTCCCCAATCTTTTTCAACCACCAAATAGTGCAAACATTTAGATATAAAGATAGTCCTAATAGTACATTGAAATAATGGATTTCAAGAATGAAATATAATGGAAAGTGAAACATGTCTCAATCCTTACAGTATCCTCAATTGGCACTGAAACATCGATACGGTGCAAATAGTACAGATCAATATAGTCGACATCCAGCCTCTTTAGACTAGCTTCGCAGCATGCTCTTACATATTCCGGGGTACCATTTGCCGTGAACTGAAAGCCGTCTGACCTGACAAGGCCACATTTTGTTGCCAGTTGGACTTTTTCTCGAGGAAGCTGTTTCAAAGCCTGTACTTTCAAGGAAAGTAAGTTTTTTCTACCCAAAGTTTCCCACTTACAAAGTTACAAGTAGCAGGTCTGACCAAAGATTTTACCCCATTTGAATATGTGCAACTCTAAATTTTTTACAGAAAGAAGTGTTCATCATTTACCTTGCCAACCAAGAATTCATTATCATGATTGTCACCATAAAGGTCCGAAGTGTCATAGAAGGTAATGCCCCTATCAAATGCTTCGTTTATCACTGAACATCCAGCTTCATGAGAGAGAGGAGCATTGTATATTCCAGATAGTCCACCACATCCAAAACCCAATCTAGAAACCTACAGACCCCCAAAATGTCAAACTCAACTTCCAAAGAACCGTACACCATAACCAAGAGAACTATTGTGTTATCATTACCTACAAATACAAGCATCAATTTTATTTCAAAAACACCATGAAAACTTAACTTCTTTTCTTTTTCAAACTCGAAAGCTAAGTCATCGATCTAATGATTTGGAGTCATACAGGTCTGACTGGTTAGTCTCATAAGCATGCAGGGAACCAAAAACCATGCCAAATCTTGTAGATGCATCATAGATGATTTGCAAAGTTTCTCATACAAATTACAAACATTTTACATTTTGTATTCTTCATTTCTGTTCAATCAAACGACTACAGGGAACAGATCAGATAATAACTAAACAATGTTCTAGAAACTGAAATCTCAGCAATGGGAATACATGTTGATAAACTGTAAGAGATTCTGCATACTTTATGTTGAGAGCGTTCTAAATTGATCTGCAGAGTGTAGTTGACTTTGGAACATGTGCAAGCCAAAGTGAGAAAATTACACTTACCTCCAAGCCCTGATTACCCAGTTTAATCTTTGGGAGAAAAATACACTTACCTCCAATCCCTGACTACCCAGTTTAATCTTTGGGATTTGAATACGAGAGTTGTCCTCCATTTTCAGCAAAAACAGATGAGTGTGGCTGGAGATCGTTCTACAGGGAAACACTTGTTTTACTTGTTCAGTTAGGTAGCATGTCTACTCCTCAACAACTTCATTACTTAATTGTCAAACACTGACTAGCTAGCTTCAAGTTTCTTTGTATTCTATTCTATTAGAAGCAACTTAAATTAGAAAGAAACCATGAGTTTTGGGCCTGACAATTAGTAGTTTATATTTTGTTCCAGTGTATGAACCCAGCAAACTTACAAGACATCTACAATTATTTAATTTTTTATGACTTTCATTCTGTTGTACCTTATCAGTGTTTTTTTTTTTTTGGAAATGAATCAACTTCATTGAGGGACACAGCCCAATAGCCATAAAGCCCAACCAAACAACATAATTAATACAAGAAAACTAATCAACTACTTCAAACCCAGAAGTAGGAATAGACAGTTTCCTTGCCAACAAAAAGAGAAGAGCCACGACCAGTATGCCGTGCTCAATCAGTGACCATAGGAGGGCAAGGGAGCCCATCATTCCGGAGTACATTGGTGTTGCTCAATCCTTATCAGTGTTGAATAGGTACAACTGCTAACTAAAATGCTATGACCACATAAGGACTAGCTGATCCCAATATTTTTGCACTACAAATAAATTTCATCTATGATAACAAAGGGATTACATCACATCTGTGACAGTGTCACTGTACTTTGCAAATCATCACAAAATTTATAGCAAACTGCTGTAGAGATTATTGAAGAATACATACCAACTGTGACTCTAACATGTTATTATGAAGCAGGATGTTAAAACATTACAGTTTATCAAGTGAAACTACAGAAACCAGATTAGATGACAGTGATGAGGCTCACCAACAAAATCAGTATACAGAGACACTGACAGCACCCTTGCAATTACTTTGATGGGGTATTTGCATAATTCCACATGAAATTTGATAGACCTTCAAATTCTCGGTCTCCTTACCATATATAAGCATCTGAAATATCAAAGAAGGTGATGCCCCTATGAAATGCTTCCTCTAATACTAAGCATCCAGCTTCGTGAGATAGAGGAGCATTGTAGATTCCAGATAGTTCCGCACATCCAAAACCCAATCTAGAAACCTGCAGATTAGAGAAGTAAAGGCCAACTTCCAATAAAGTCTACACCAACCAAATGAACCAACTAAAAAACATTACTTGAAACTATAAAACTCAAATTTTCAGAAACAACAGGAAACCAAGGAAACTTTTTTTCCTTTTTTCATCTTGAAGATGAGTTGTTTAGTGATAAACATCATTTAAGTCACTCTGTGATAGCTATATTACTGTTAGTCATCAAGGAAAAACCAAACTCTGTACAAGCATGGTAGTTGATTTGCAAAGTTTAATAATAAAAAACATGGACCTTACAGCATAATCAATTTGCTATTCAATCAAAAAATAAGATAATGACAAAACAGTGTTTTAGAAACTAAAAACTCAGCTTTATGGAATGATATTGATAAACTGAAAGAGGTTAAGCTCTTAGAGTGGTATAGATTTGTTCTAATTACATTGATCAGCATAGTTTCAGTTGTCTTCCAAAGATGTACATACCAAAGTGTGTGAAAAGTAAATCAGGCCCAGTTTAACCTTTGGGATCTCAATATGAGATTTTTCCTCCATTTTCATCAAAATCAGATGACTGTAGCTGGAGATTTGTTCTGCGATAAATCAGGTAGGCAACTTCTTTAGTTCTCGCCAACTTCAGTCTATTGGAATTTGAAAGTAACAATGAGCCATCACAATGACACAATTTAGTCTATCTCCTGCATGTAAGAAGATACATTCTTCTTTCTTATATCTTGAAGAGTCAAATTTTGATAGAGATTTGGCCCTTATTTTCCTCCTACTTCCAACCTTCCTAATGTATTTGACACAATCACAAATTTTACTATGTAAGAAGATTAACCTTTTACTCCATGTCAGCCCATAATAATGGTTCCAGTTTTTCTGAACAAACTAGCTAGCAGCAGGAAAATACTGTAATGCTCTAATATAGTTTGGTCAAAAAGGAAATGATATGCAGAGTAGTCATAGACATGAGTAATCTGGATCCCTTACTTTGTTAAGGGAAACAGACAGTTGAATTGAAAATCCAGTTGAATATGAAGGACCATAATTTGAAGTGTATTAAATTGGTAATTCTCAGACAATAACACTATGCCAATAACCAATGCACTTCAAATTATGGTCCTTCATATTCAACTGCCTGTTTCCCTTAACAAAGTAAGGGATCCAGATTACTCATGTCTATGACTCTACTGTGCATATCGTTTCCTTTTTGACCAAACTATATTAGAGCATTACAGTATTTTCCTGCTTCTAGCTAGTTCAAGGAAAGTAAAGCACTGAACAAGTAGTACCATATCACATACCAGTACTCACAGTTTGCACCAAACAAAGCTGGAAACAGAATTCACAGACAGATGCCTTGCACTTCACAGACCACACAAGCTAGTTCATGGTATTTGCATCTGCAATGCCTCCCTCAGTTCTCTGGACAACGTTAAAATTCCACCAATAATAACAACATAACATAACCTTCTGGCATACAGCATCAAGGTACCAGAAATACAAATTAAGATAGAACAAAATAAAGTGAAGAATTATATATAGAGAAACTCCACCCTGCATATATATATGTCTTCCCATCTATACACAAAACTACTTTTACTGAGCTAAAAAATTGCTTTGCATCTGCAGTGCCACCTGCAATAGTTGTCTGAAAATATCCATGCCGGTCTAGAATACATAACATATATCTGGAAATAGAATACTAAGTTCATCAAGCGATAAAGAAACTGATCCAATTTAGCTGCAAAAGTCTAAGTTTGTCTGGTTCCTAATATATGTCTCTATTTTTCTCTTCTCACGAAGAAGGAATAGATTGGATAATAAGATAAGGTTTAGGAACCAACTTTGCCTAAATATATTGTTACCTTTGGTAAGAGAAGTGAAACATTTTATGCAATTCAACTGTCTCCTCTTTTTCTTCGTACGGTCCGGTGTATATATATACATGTGGTGTTTCAGAATCCATTTAACACGTACTGAATAAATGTTTCTGGATTTCCAAGAGTAAAGATACAGGACCTGCTAACTTGATATAGACATCTAGGAAACAAGTTCATGCAATTTAGGAAATTGATCTTATTGAGAAAGCTTCTGCAAATATTTGATTATGCTAAACCACACATATGACATGCTTGAGTGTCCATCCTCACAGAGAAGCTAAAGTCTCCATGTGGACAATTCTCATCGTCTCTGAAATAAGGATTATCATCAAAGCCTAGAAAAAGTGTTCTATTGGAAAACTTAACAGATGCCTCGAAGGTCTTCTTCCTAATATTATAAGATATGACCTTTACCCGGCACATGCAACCAAAGATGAGGTGAAGACTCATCATCATCATCATCATCATCATCAGCCTCAGTTGAAGAATCATCACCATCACCATCATCAACCTTATGGTCTTTTTCCTCCCCTCGAGAAATAAACAAGACAACAAAATTTGTCCTAGGAAGAGGCTTGATCACCCGATTGAGATCAACATAGTACCTAAGAAACCATCCAGAGTAGTCCTCCTCCATCTCCATGATGTCGAATTGTGTATCATAATGCTTGTAAAACTCAATCAGATGCAAATGGCCACCAGACTCGCCGAAATATCTATGAACTACTTGAGACTTCACACCCTCAGGAACAGGAGTAGCAGCCGCGACGAGTCGCAAGCTTTGTTCATTCATGTCAAAGTAGTGTAACACGTCACCTTCATCTCTTACGAATCTACCATCCTCGAATCGGATGACTGAGAAATTGGAGGTTGAGAAAATCTGATTGCTGTAGCTTACGCATCGTATCCAATGAACCTTGCCATTGCAGTATACAGCACCTTCCCTACTCCGGTCGTCGAAGTGCATGGGTTTCTTCTTCATATCATAGTGCCTGTGGTCGTCAGAGGGGCTGGAAAAGAAAGGAACACAGGGAAACTTCTTCCATTGTTGAGTCTCAAACGAGTATATGTCTATTTCGTGGTGTCCGAAGAAGGTAGTAGTGACACATACAACCTTGTAATTAGGAGACATGGAAGGCTCAAAAGCCAAAGCATAACGTACCACAACAAAATCCTTGTGTTCCCTCAGCGCTTGGAGACGAAAGTGCCAAGTATTGGTTGGTGGTGGGATTGACAACATATGCGACATCGTTGGCAACATACCTAGGAAGACAAGAGTAACGAAGACAGAGGAAGAGACCATTGCAGGACTGAATGATCTTCAACGTGGTGCCATCGCTGAAGGAGTCATTGATGATTTTGAAGGGATTCCCTGATGGGATTTCATCGTGACCAAGTGGGATGGCCTTGAAGGACTTGTCTTCGGTTTTGCTAGAAAAGAAGCCGGAGATCTTCAGGTTCTGTTGTGTGTGGCGGCGAAGGAATGCGGGGTCGGAGATGAGAGTGAGCCAATGCTTGGAGACGGACTTGAAACGAACAAGAGGTCGAGGTGGGAGCGACACAAGGATCGTTGTGAGGAGTTCTTCGATATTGGCCACCGTTTCTGCGGCAGACAAAGACATTCTTCTTTCTTTCTTTCTGTCTTCTACCCTAGGGTTTTGTTTGGCTTCTTTTCTTCTGGCCTAGGTTTAGGGTTTTGCTTAGCTTTTAATACCAGCCTTTTTTGTTACCAAAAAGATTTGAAGTGAGAGGGAATAATACCAGACTTTTAAACTCAAAGCAAAGTGGTATGCATGAGTGTTGCCCTTGTCTCATATCTCGCAGTGCTTCTTGATTCTTCTAAACATGTTTCTTCTGCTGTTTGTTATTTTCTTTGTCATGAAAAGTTTTCCTAGTAAATATAAAAGTTAGATAGGATGTTTACCTAGTTTTTTGGCCGGAGTATCTCAAGTCTATTACTGATGGGGCAAGGATTCCAGGTTTTGCCGTATTCGATTAAACGATTACAGTGAACTAACCAGATAGTAACTTAACAGTTTTATAGAAACTGAAATTTGAGCTTGATATGAACGTTTCTAGATAAATTGTAAGAGATTGTTCTAGATTAGCTGTAGTTGGTTTTCACTTTTCACAGATATACAGGTCAAAGTGTGAGAAAATGGAACTGACCTCCAAATCCCAAGTTCCCAGTTTAACTTGGGATTCTATTCTAGGATTCTATTCTCATCAAAACCAGAGTGTAAGACCATACTACTGTGAAAAACTAGCTTATATGTCCAGGTAGGCAACAAGTCTAGTTCTCACCATCTTCTTTGTTTTGCAGATATTGACTTCTGGTTTTGTTTTCTTAAGCTCTTGGAACGAACTAGCAGCACAAAGTAGAGGAACTATCATCACAGCATATGCACTCTTAAATTTGCAAGAAGACAATGTGAAAATGTTTACTGAGGTTCACTTTTAGAAGCAAGACATGAATACATACTGGTTATTATCAATACTACTAATCCCTAGAGCCTAAATCTTCTAGCATACAGTATCAAACACAAAAGCACTTGGACTTGATATACAAAATCAAGATCATGCAGATTCCAACATAAATTGCTAGCAGTCTGTTTCACTTGACAAAGCAGAGGATTACAGAGAAAGGAAGACTCTAAAAGCCATATCATTATAAACTTGATACCAAACTATTATTAAGACACAAAATTAGAGCATCATAGTATTTTGGTGCTTTAGAATCATAAAAAGACCTTGCGCTGGCATCCCTTCATACCAAATTACAACATACAAGGGTGCACACATGTATATGAACCAATGCATATATAAGAAAGTTGGAGACGTGAAATATGGAAACTGTGATCTTCTGATTTGTTCAAGTCATTGGATCTAACTCGGGTAACTTTATGGTCTAGGAGTGAGTGAATTTGGAACACGAGAAAGACTCTATACTCTTAAGTTGTAAGAAAGAACAGTATTTCATCTGCCAATCTAACATTCTATTTGAACTTTAGCAATAGCTTTTCAGTTTAAAGACAATGGAAAAATTTTGATGTTTCCCAACAAGCTGAGAAGAGTTCTTGAGGCTTTGAACTTGTCAAAAACTGCCCACTGATAATAGTTGGGGATTGCACCATAGGGGGCAGAACTCAGTTTCTGATACTCAAACAATAACATCTTAATTTTCATAGGCTATTTCAAATACAATAAAGACTGGCTAAATTTTACTGGACTTCTACCGTATCTTCATATGAATGTCTGGGGAAACAAGTTCCACACATCAAGAATAGGAATCTACACAATCTAGCTTGTTGATGCTAACTTCATCTAAATCACATCTTTTATCTTCTTGAGCTGTATTTGATTATGACAAACCACAAGTAACTACTAACTAGTAATCCAACAGGTTGAAAGAAATTATACCATTGTAATAACTAATAAGTAACTAGATACGTCTCATACGAAGCATAGTTTACATGGCAACATAGCATGGATATAGATTTAATTCTTACACACAAGCTAATGTCTCCATGTAAGGAGAGTGATCACCATCATATTCATCATCTAAAGCTAGAAAAAGTTTCCTATTGGCTAACTCAACAGATGTCTTAAAGCTCTTATTCCTGAGATTATAAGATAAAACCTTACCAGGCATATGCAACCAAAGATCAGTTAAAGGATCCTCCTCATCTTTTTCCACGTCTCGTGGAAGGAACAAGACAACAAAAGCATATGGATCCTGTCCAGGAAGAGGTGCGACTAACGGACTGAGATCAACATGTACTTGACAAACCAGCCAGAGTAGTCCCTCTCCATCTCCATCACCTCAAACTGATTCTTACAATGCTCAAAAACCTCAATCATGTACAAACAGCCGCCACCGGACTCCCCAAAGTATTTGTGACTCAATTTGGGAAACACAGTAGGAAATTTGTTATTGTCCAATGTCATATTCTTCACAACCAGAGGAACAGGAGGGATAGCAGCAGTGAGTCGCAAGCTTTCTTCACCTATGTCAAAGTAGCGCAACACATCCACTTCATCTCTAATGAATTCCTTTTCGCCATTGCAGCGCACGGCCAATGGCAACCTTGATTTCCGTCCGTTTCTTATCCAATGTACTGCGCCATTGCAATACACTGCCCCTTTTCTGCTCCTTTCGTCGAAATGCATAGCCTTTCTGATCATACTAAGGTTCTCGTCCAAAGGGCTCGGGAAGAAACGAGCCTTGAAACTCCTCCCCCAAGCTCCGGTCTCTGACGAATACATCTCCACATTGTGGCGCTTGCCGCGGTTAATGTCATGGTTCACACACACCACAGTGTAATGAGGCGATTTCGAAGGGTCAAAAGCCAAGCCATACCTCACAAACATATCCACATTCCTCAATTTCACAAGGCTTGGAGCAGAGAGAGCCCGGAATTCGTTCGTCGTCGGATTGACAACAAACACCGGATGAGGATACTTTGTTTCTTCTTCTCCGGCGATTTCAACAGAGCAGAGGAAGAGGCCATTACAGGACTGAAGAATCCTCAACTCAAAGGCGGAGCTGGTGAGATCTTTGAAGGGATTACCGGCCGGGCTGCCGAGAGAGATGACGGAGTTGATGGCGTCATGTTTGGTTTTGGGAGAGAAGAAAGCCGAGATTTTGGGGTTAGGGTTTCGGAGGGTGTGGCGGCGACGGAAGTCGGGGTCGGAGATGACAGAGAGCCAGTGTTTGGAGACGGACTTGAATCGGATCAGAGATAGAGCCGGTACCGATATAAGGATATGCTTGAGGAGCTCTTCGATGTTGGCAACAGTCTCTGCTGATGATGATGACATTCTGAGCTTCCCTACCGTTTCTGCTGAAGACGATGACATTCTGAGCTCTAAACTTTCAGCTAGGGTTAGGGTTTCAATTTCCCGAACTTGCTTTCCTCTCTGCTCAGCTCAGTGCCTCAGTACAATGCGTTCCCGGAGAGACGCGTTGTTTGAGTCTATAAAGGAGAAGAACCAAAACGATGTCGTCCCGTGAAGTTAAATATCCAATATAATTTACACTATATACTAAAACTGAGTTCGGATTTGAACAGTACCCGTGGGGCGAAAAAGACGGTGTAGTCCCTGTTTTTCGTTTTATTCACACCTCCATCATTCTTCTTACTATCAGGTCCAATACGTCCAAAAATTGCCTAGCATAAGTTTTCTTGACGTGGCTTACAGTTCCACGTACTAATGCTTGAGGCCCAGAAGTCCACCCACCCAAATAGTTCTTACGTGTTTGCACCCTAGAAATCCACTGATCTAAAACTTCTCCCTCTGTTCTCATCTCTTTCATACTTTCCACCGAACTAGGAATCAAAACAGAAAATTCCTTTTCAAGGTATAAGAGAAGATCAAAAATTTTCTCTTACACCCACCGCATCCGTTCATCGACATACACAATGGTGCCTCTACCAATCTCTACTTTTATGTATTGAGATAACTGATTCAACTACATGTTGGTTCTATGAAAACGATTTCCAGACTTATGAATCTG
>NC_020494.1:5672574-5673728 GCF_000184155.1 Fragaria vesca subsp. vesca
TTCCCCTTATCCGTGTCGATCTTCGATTTAATTCTTGGACATTATTCCCATAAATCAGGAGAGTTCAAACAGAAGAGTAAGAATGTAAAAGTACCAAGTAAAACATTTTGAGTTATTTAGTCATTGAAATCAAATATTCATTCATCCAAAATCCAATTAGTCAAGAAATATAGCTGCACTTATGGTGCTGAAGCAGGTTGTTTCTCTTTGTCAAGAAATATTATATCTATCATCAGCTTTACTCGAAATTGATTGCAAAATATTAAAATTGTATTGTTAAGTTTACAGCTGCAAATGTACTGTGACGTTCTTGTTTCTTCTGCTTTAACTGACTTAGAAAGCTCATCTTCAGTTATAACCCTCGAACCCTCCATGTCTGTCACAAAATAAGTCAGCAAAGTTTGGTGCCTATATCTACAAATTCATAAAGTTATTATGAGTTCTCCTTTTGAGCATAAAACAAAAAAGGAGCAAAACTACAACATTGAAAATATGGTTGATAATGGTCTAAACTACAACATTAAGAACATCATCAAGATATGGTTGAAAATGGGTATATCAGATTTATACGTAACACAGTTTCATACAACATGAAAAAGGAAGCAAGATATTAGGTCTTATCATGCATAATTATCATACCAAGACATGATAATAGATGGTTCCATAACAGACCTTGAAAACTAAAATTACCAGAATGGAAGGCTTGCAGAGATTCCTTATGGAATAATAGATGCTCCTTAATGTGCTGAATAAGCGTGTCTTCACTACTGTCAGTTTGAACCCATTCTTCTTCAAGTAGAAGGAACATAACACTATACATTTTCAAGTTCTACTTACTAAAACCATATGAAAATCAAAGTTTATTAGCCCGTTACTTCATGTTTACACATGAAAGTAAACATATTTTAGGTTCTTTAAATACATAAACCTTATACATGTAGAGAATTGAGGAATCAGTTTTTTATTCTTCTTTTTACTTGCCACGAAATTCTTTTTCTTTATTGGAATTTTGGCACCTGCACAATGGTTTGCAGGTTATCTTCACCAAATCGTGGATACTGCAACTGAACATAAACCATACAGATTAGATATTTAATCAAATGCGAAAAAGATAAAAGCTTTTTTACTTATTCTATGTTAAAAGAGGTTAACTA
>NC_020494.1:5674796-5678540 GCF_000184155.1 Fragaria vesca subsp. vesca
GTAATCGATCGAAGATTACTGTTGGAAAGCCTGAAATAAGATACAGACCATAGCTGAAAAAACCAAAAAAGCTCCAATCTTTACATAATCCAAACCCAAAATCGACTTCTTTTTTGTATGATAAACTGACAGATCCCCCAGCACAGCAGATGAAAATCAAAACCAAACCCAAAAAAGCACAAACGCACAGGAAAAAAGAAAAAGAAAAGAGGAGACATACCAAATGAGTAAAGGCAGATGAGAACAACCGAGAAAGGATATCCAAAATTGAAAGTGCGTCTCCGGCAATGGCTACGAAGGGTTGGCTGTCCGAAGAGATGATGGCGTTGACTGGAAGAAGAGAAGATGATCTGCTCTGAGTTTGGGCTGCTCGGATCTGAATCGAGCTTTCCGGTCTCTTTCTTCCGCTCTCTTTCTTCTGCACTCTTCTTTTCTCTCTCACTTTCTCTTCTGTCTGGGTTTCTAGACTATCTCTTCTGTCTGGGTTTTTCTAGAGTCTCTTCCGTCTAGAATGGAGGCCTAACTCTTCTGTTTGGAATGGAGGCCCAATTGTGTTAAGTGTTACAAACAGTAATTAAGAACAATGTTATGAACAGTGTTTTTAGTTGTTTCCACAGTCGACAGAAAATATATATATGGTAAATATTCACTCGTTGAAATATAATAAATTACCCCAAAGACGCACTGTTGTTGTTGTTGTTGTTTTTTTTTTTTTTTTTTTTTTTTTCTTAAGCATTCAGAATTGAAATTAACAAACTATAAAGAAAAACCTCGGATCCATCATACTCCCAAACAATCAAACTGAAAAGCATTGTGCATCTGAGGGGGAAGCTGATACAACCAAGAAGAGAGAGAAGATGAAATGCTCTAAATTAACTAAAACATCAGCCACAAAATCAACTTCTCGATAGATATGCTTAAAAACAATATTACGAAAATATTAAACTTGCTGCTGAATATCTTAGATTAGCAGAACATCTATCATAAGTTTAAAGTCGTATTCTATAAAAAAAGGTTGAGTAATGAACTGGGCTAGTGTTGTAACATTGGTCGAGCAACATAACATAAAATTTTCATATCTAGCGTTTAAGGTTTATGCACTAACGGTAAGAGTTTATTCTACATTGTTCGGGTATCCTCATGAACATACTTTGGGTTAAGCATGTGTACGAGTCTCTACAGAAATTGTCTACATCATTCATGGAGGAGGATAATTTCCTTGTGACACATTATGATAGAAAAAAAAAAATTAAATTTTTTTTTTGACTAGAAAAAGGAAAAATTAAAAGAAATTAAACTTGGAGTTGGATACTAAAGTAACTAAACTTGTTTACTACATCTGTGACATCTGTCCACGTATGATTGGAGGGTACGTTGGCATCATAAGGGAAATTTCTAATTACTTAATCAGGTAGGCAAAAGAAAATCCTGGACCCGCATATAAAGCTCTAGATTTCAAAGCTCCCTTCGTCTCTGCCAACAAAGCTTCTTCCCTTTCTCAAAAAAAAAAGAAGAAAAACTTCTCTCATTATTTTTAAATTTTAACTGACACCCCAAACGGAAAAAACTCTACGGCCAGAAATGGCTCCGGCGACAATGATCGACACCAACACTCCGGCCCCGGATCTCGCTCTCACCAACCTCGCCTACTGCTCGCCGCTCGATCTCCGGACCTTCGCCATTCCCGGCACCAAGCTCAACCTCGCTCTAATCGCCGACTCGTTCGTTCTCTCAGTATCATATCCTTTCAGTTTCTTCGCTTTTTTTTTTCGCTTTCAATTCATCATAGCCATCGTTTGGTTAGCACTCGATTATATTATCTATGCGATTTTGGTTAAGCATTTGTGAAATTGAGTACATTGATTTACTGGAACTGCTTGATTTTGATGTTTTGGTTGCCTTAACTGAAAGAAACTCCTCACGAGAGCATACAGCAGGGCTACATTGCGCTCAATGCAATTCAACGACGGCATGCCAGGGTTTTTAGCGGTGACTCAGTCTCTGTGAGCAGGTTAGTCACCGATTCGATTAACTTTACGAGCCGCGGTAACTGAGTTTTGATGGTATTTTTTTACCTGTTTGTGATTTTGTTGTGGTAATTATGTTAGGTTTACTCCGCCTGATGATTTTAACCTCACTGTGCTCACTCTGGAATTGGAGTTTGTGAAAAAGGGGACTAAGAGTGAGCAGGTATTTGCATTTGGATTTTCCGATTTTACATACTTATTTTAGTTATCCTTATAGAAAATGGGAGAGAGATGGATTCTAAGAGCTTCTGGGCTGTTTGTGTAGATTGATGCTGGTGCCCTGTCGAGCCAACTTAAAAAGAGGTTTATGAACCAGGTAGCTACGACCTTTTACTTGAGCTACTGATTCTTTAGGGTTGTTTCTATTGAAAGGCTTCTTTGGAAGTATAGATTGTCCAATGTTTTCAATGATAACGGATTGGTGTACTGGAATCAAGAATGTAGACATATGATTCTAGACTTGAATCAATGTTATATTTTAGTTTCTTCTTATCCAAACTGTTTAGTTACCATATTGCAAAATGACAGACATCTTATAGTATATGGAATATGGGGATTTGCTGTATGCAGGTTCTGACAGCTGGACAAAGAGTATCATTTGAGTACCATGGGACTAATTACATTTTTACAGTCAATCAAGCTGTAAGATCAGAAGAGTCTACCTCTGTTGAAAGAGGAATGATCTCGAGTGAAACATATTTCATTTTTGAGGCACCAAGTGGAAATGGAATAAAGGTGAGATCTTCTTTTTTCAAATGATGTCAGGCTCATTTTCTTCTTCACTTGGCTGGTTACCTTGATTTCTATAAATAGTAGTTATAGAAATTATGTTGGCTTGAGAATCACATGATCGCGATTTGGAATCATAAACTACATCAAATAAGGGTTGAAATATTAATGCGTTGACTTCTGTTGTCCAGATTGTTGGCCAACGTTCTGATACGACTAGCAATATCTTTAAGCACAAGGAATTTAACCTTCAAACACTTGGCATTGGTGGCTTAGGTGCTGAGTTTGCAGATATATTCCGAAGAGCTTTTGCCTCCCGTGTCTTCCCTGCACATGTTACGAATAAGTAAGACAACTGATTCGTCAAGTTGACGTAGTTTTAGTTGTTGTTGTCTGTATACCATACTCTTAACTGAAAACTTTTGGTGGTCCAGACTAGGGATTAAGCATGTTAAGGGTATGCTGCTTTATGGACCCCCTGGTACTGGGAAAACTCTGATGGCACGCCAAATCGGAAAAATGTTGAATGGGAAAGATCCAAAGGTTAGGAAGTGGATTCACCATTACTTTTCTTTGATTTGCAAGTTCATTTCAGCATGTCTGGATGTTTTCTGCAGTTTTACCTAGCATTATTGTTTAGTTAATACCCGTATTGGTGATTGACTTATTTATATATGTATTTCTCTTTTGAACTGCACTAGATTGTTAATGGTCCAGAAGTCCTAAGCAAGTTCGTTGGTGAAACTGAAAAGAATGTTAGGGATCTATTTGCTGATGCTGAGAATGATCAAAGGCTTCGTGGTAAGAGAAATATATCTCTTTAATGCACTTCTATATTAGTTTTTTAGAATCTCTAATGTTTTCATTTCCTAATCTCCAGGAGATGAAAGTGAATTGCATGTCATAATCTTTGATGAAATCGATGCTATTTGTAAGGTACAAAGTCTTTCATACTCAATATCAAGATTCAGTATGCATGAGTAGATCA
>NC_020494.1:5678560-5686598 GCF_000184155.1 Fragaria vesca subsp. vesca
CCTCTCTCTCTCTCTCTCTCTCTCTCTCCTGTACATAGATTTCTTGTGGGGGTTACTATGGAATGTTTGTAATTCTTTTTGTTTTATTGTATTGATATTTTAAAAGTAATTTCTTCTGCCATTGGACCGGGATATGATAATCTCACTATGCACGTTCCACAATGAACTTGAATATTGTGACAGCTATGCTGCTTTGCATTTGTCACCTGTATTTATATTAGCCATTAAGGCGGCCTTAAGTAAATTATGATTGATAGTCACTGATGAGTTTAGACTTGGCATCACCTGGGGATCCTTCAGTTGCTTAGCTTTCTAACTGTAGGAATTGATATTACTAGCAAAAAAGAAAAGAAAAAAAAGAATCAATATATTTATACTTGTCAGATGTAATAGTTTTTGGCTAGACATTTTAGCTATTGCACTATATAACATGTGCTTTATTTCGTATATACAGTCAAGGGGATCGACTAGAGATGGCACAGGCGTTCATGATAGTATCGTGAACCAGTTACTTACAAAGGTTGGTGCATTTTGAAATTTCTGTATTGTAAAAATTAAAAGAAAAAATGAAGAAGATTCTATGCCATTATTGTCTTGTGTTCCTGAGCTATGTCATCAGTATGACTGAAAGATTATTTGATGTCCCAGATTGATGGTGTTGAGTCTCTGAATAATGTTTTGCTTATTGGGATGACCAACAGAAAGGATTTGATTGATGAAGCCCTTTTGAGGTACTCTCTTTTTCGCTGCCTCCATCCCTCCCTTACCTTTCTCATTGCTACTCTATTTAACTGTCTTCTGTCTTCAAAATAATAGAAAACATAGTCAATATTTACCTACTGTTGGGTATAGTGGACTAAACTGGTATAGTGGCTTTCGGACATGAACTTTAACTTGTTCATATAAGATATCTTCAATTTTAGTACCTCAATGCAGTCTGGACTACCGAACATAATTGGCGTAACCTTTTCTCTTTAGTTTTATGGTTGCTGATGTTTTGAGGTATTTTCTTTCTCTTGTTTTGTAGGCCAAGACGTCTGGAAGTTCAAATTGAGATAAGTCTTCCCGATGAAAATGGTCGCATACAGATTCTTCAAATTCATACTAACAAAATGAAGGAAAGCTCTTTTCTTGCTCCTGATGTCAACCTGCAAGAGCTTGGTATGTCCATTATTTACACATGCTTCCTGTATACTAACTCATTCAAACGTTACATGATTGATTCGTTTTTGAATGACTATTAAAGTTTTTTAAATCATAAGATTGGGAGACGGGGAATGGAATAAAATGTAAATCATTAACATGCGGTGATTAAATAATATATTGGTTGTTTTAGTTTTCCAAATCTTGGCAGTCATTTGAACCATGTTTGGGTATCCATAATGGAGGGATTTTCTTAATTAGCTCATGTTTGCAGCTGCTCGTACAAAGAACTATAGTGGTGCAGAACTGGAAGGTGTTGTTAAAAGTGCAGTATCATTTGCTTTGAATAGATAACTAAGTTTGGATGATCTTACCAAGCCAGTGGATGAAGAGAGTATTAAGGTTACAATGGATGATTTCCTACGTGCACTCCATGAAATTGTACCTGCATTTGGTGCCTCCACTGATGACCTTGAAAGATGCAGGTACGGCTCTAGTTACCTGTGTAGTACTGAGCTTTAAAGTAACTGAGTAAACTATTAGGGTTTATATAGTTTAATTCACACCAGCTTGTTAAGTTATAGAAGAGATCTAGTTTCGGCACTTGTTTCCTTTAATTTAATTTTGTTTGTGCTCTTATTTTTAAATTAATTTATAGACTTCATGGAATGGTTGATTGTGGGGAAGATCATAAGTATATCTATCAAAGAGCCATGCTGCTTGTGGAGCAAGTTAAATCAAGCGACAGAAGCCCCCTTGTTACATGCCTTTTGGAAGGTCCTAGTGGCAGGTAAGCGATCCTGTGTTTATTCCTATTTCATGTTCATTTTCGTGTTGCGAGTGTTCTGACAGTTACGTATCTTGGACAGTGGTAAATCTTCACTAGCAGCTACTGTTGGCATCGACAGTGATTTCCCCTATGTTAAAATTGTAAGCTCATGCCACATTTATTTCATCTCATGCCTATATGCTTGTCAAGTATTTACTGTTGCTTTAAATATTTATTCTTTTCCCTTCGGGAAAAAAATCTTTTGATATCAGCCATAATTTTTGTTTTTTTAATCTTCTGTTTTGATAGATCTCGGCTGAGGCAATGATTGGTCTTCACGAAAGCACTAAATGTGCGCAAATCGCAAAGGTTTGTTGGGTCTTCTCAAAGGCTTTTAAGAACACTAGCATTTTGGAAAGTGCTGATTACTGTTTAAGTCTACAGATTTCACTTTCTCTAGTATTATAAACTCCAACAACAATCTATGGGATGATCTGTTGGTTTACTGATAATCCTTGTCTTTTTACACACTGGTGAACTGTTGAAGTTGTATTGATATGGCTGCTTTTAATTTGTCTTTTTCTTTTCCTCTTATCTGATAGGTTTTTGAAGATGCATACAAGTCGCCATTGAGCATTATTATCCTTGATAATATTGAAAGGTAAGCCGGTCTAATTTATTTGATTTTTTGTTTACTCATGGTTACTCTCCTATACCCCGGCACTGATGTCTTTTGAATTTTTTATTTTTTTATCTTTGGTGTGCAGGTTACTAGAGTATATCGCTATTGGTCCAAGGTTTTTGAATCTGATATCTCAAACACTGATGCTCCTTCTCAAGCGCACTCCTCCAAAGGTTCTTCATTTCTCTGCCTTCTTCATTGACATTCAGAGCCGCTGGATTTATAATCTATTGGCTGAATCCATGGAAATCCGTCTATTTGACTATTGTAGTTTGGGATTTTTGTTTCTTTCTCTCACTGACATCCTGAACTTCTGTGAATGCATAAAATTTTTGTTCCTAATATTTCTATTTCTCTTTTGTAGGGGAAAAAGCTTCTGGTTTTTGGTACAACAAGTGAAATCTGCTTCTTAGACTCGATTGGGTTTTGTGATACCTTCTCCGTCACCTACAATGTTCCCACATTAAAGACAGAGGCTGCAAAGAAGGTAACCAAATATTCTTGGCTCCGTTTTGGTATTTCTTTGGCTTTGAAGTTTAAATAGATCTTGTCTCTCGGATATGATTCTATAACCTTTTATGTTTCAAATTAGGCTGATAACACTAGCACAACCCTAGAGCAAGCAATCCCCTATATCGCTGTAGTTTTTCTTAAAATGAATTATGGGGATGTGTTAAATTCCTTAAGAATTGAACTGTTTCATTATATATGGTGTTGTTGCTAGTAACAAGATGACTGATTAGTTCTTCTAATAGCCACTCTTGTATTTCCTACCTGTTTCATTAGGAGCAACATATACTGTAAATTGTTGAGTTTTAAATTGTGTATGTAAATTTAAAATAGTTTTGCTTGTTGTCTCCTTATAGGTGCTAGAACAGTTAAATGTCTTTGCTGATGAAGACATAGATGATGCTGCAGAGGCCCTGAATGATGTAAACTTTCATCCCTACCTTTGTTCATTCATTTATATATTTATGTTTTAAAATTTCTGCTATATTATTGTTCCCCGGCCATGTCTCTTTCAAGAAGAGGACATAGAAAGCGCAACAAAAAAAAAGAAAAAAAAAGAAGCTTTATGGGATCTCCAATTTTCAGTTATTGGTCCTCTGGCATTTTCTTTTGTGAGTCGGATCATTTCTGTGGTTGGTTTTTCTACCACAGACCAGACTTTGCATTTGGTTGTTGTACTTGGCTACCTAGAGTTGTTTTGTACTAATATTAGTGACCCAGATAATAACGTCTCTTTTACTTGCTTATATTCTGACTTCCTCTCTCTGATATTCAACTTCTCTTTAGATTCCTATCAAGAAGCTCTATATGGTAATTGAGATGGCAGCCCAGGGTGAGCAAGGAGGATCTTCCCAGGCAATCTTCTCCGGCCAATTGAAAATAGAGATCAAACACTTTCGTGGAATCCTCAAGGATACTGTTCGAGAGTTCAAGAAAGAGTTCGATATTAGCTTCAATGTATAGTCGGATATGAAAAACCACATGATTCTTCGGAGTTAACTAGTAATCATTCACAACCTTATGTCCCTTCCATCTTTTTTTTATTTGTTTTTGTTTTGGCTTTCGATTCATGATTGGTTATCTATGTTAGCACCAACTACGTTATCCCTGTTGGGACTAAAAGCTTGGCTGGAATCCGGGAGCAGTTTAGTTGTATATCAAATTGAGGGGCCTGTTCTTGCCTTCGTTTGTGGTTTTGCTTGCCTTCGTTTGTGGTTTTGTCGACTGTTAATATAGGATTAGCCATGACTATGTGCAAGGTTGGGAATATAACTGGCCTGAAATCGTTAGCCAGCTGCCCAATTGCTTAGCTATGGAATTTTGCTAAGGTTTACTTTTGGTATTAGCAGGATGAATTATTCCTGATTGATGAGAGTCTCTCTTATTAGTTGACTGAGTTCATCTGAGTCACAGTTTAGGCGTTTAGGCTTTTATTCATCATCTATTATGCGTTTACAATCTTTTGAGTCCTTCCATCTAGACCCAGGTTGTGTCAATCCTCAAATTGATATACTACTAGGAATTCCTCGCATTGGTTTCTCTATTTGGATTTATTTTGTTTGGTTTTGTTTAGATGACTTTTAACCATTGGATTGGTACAATCTAAGACCACCATGTCATCCTTACTTCATCTAATGATTATAAAATATCAAAGCAAATACAAGCAACTTAAATCCAAACAGAGAATTCGGATAACCCCAGCTTCTGTATTTGGCATGAGCAGCTTGTAAGGTAAAACCCCTGCTCCACGTCTGTTTCGGAGGCTTGAATCAGCATTTCTTCGTTCAATCACCTTTTCGATATTCCTCATATCCATAGAAAATATGTAGAATGCCCCCATAATAACTGGTTCAGCTGACCAAGTCGACAAGTCTTTTCTTTCCCCAATATGCTCGTCATCGGGGGAGTGCTCCGAGATGATATCTATCTCAGCCATATACTTTGTTGCATCAAGTAAACTTGGAATGGAAGTATGGAACATAGGGAGGAAAGTGCCAGATCTAAACATAGGGAGGAAAGTGCACAGAGAGGTACCGTTTTCCTTTGTCATAATATTAGTTACATTTTTAAAACAAATATTACAATTTATGAGAAGTTCTACATATGCGATATTAATATGATAACAAATTTATTGTCACTGTAGTAAAATAAATTATTCATTGGGTAGTTTTAGTTCTATAAGTGGTAATTACCTCGACAACAATATTTTTACAAATTTATGAACAAAGTGTTGTCAATGAAATAAATTATTGGTTTAATTATATGTAAATCTGTAAAACAAATTAAGTAACTTTATAGTTTGTGTTGAAAATTGAGAGCCTATTCAGCGCACCCGGGTGCGCCGCGCATCCGTCATCTCCACCGTAAATTTTGACGCGGACTTAACAGAGCCTTTTGACTTTTTCAAAATCGACGGTGGTGGAGATGACGGGTGCGCTGTATAATTTTTGTTGAAAATTTGAGTGACAGAATTGTAATTTTGGTTCGATACAAATGATTAACCCAAAACGGGCGAGAAAGAGGAAGATTAACAAAGCCTGCACATAGTTGTCTTGTGGAGTAAACTAGTAGAGGAGGTAGCAGGTCATGAATTAAGCGGCCTTTTTGTGAGGGAAAAGGCGGACCGGAAGTCCCTTTTCCAGCATGGGCATAGGGTCGATGACGACCTTCTCATCGGGAATGACTGCCTCCCACTTGAACCTCTTGACCAGATTGTGCATGAACACTAGAATTTCCAATCGGGCGTACTCTTTTCCAGGGCACATTCTGGGGCCTCCTCCGAAGGGAACGAAGGTGTAGGGTGCAGGTCCATTTCCTTCGAATCTTGTAGGGTCGAACTTGTAAGGTTCGGGGAAGACAGCAGCATTCTTGTGTGTCGAGTTTGCGCTCCAATACAGCTTCCACCCTTTAGGGATGGTGAAGCCGTTGAAGACGAAGTCCTGCAACGCTTCCCTAAAGGCTCCTTGAAGTGGTGGCGCCACTCTCAACACTTCCTGTGCCACGTTCCATGAGTACTTCATCTTCTGAAGATCATCCCAGTTCAACAACTCCCCTGGTGCTTTTAAGTTGGCAATCTCCATTTGCTCTGTAACGTTATTCAATAGATTAAGACATGGTTCATATCAGATCAAATAGTTGCTATGGTAGGTAGCAGCTGTCCTTTATTTGACTAATATTTTTCAGCTACCAACTTTAGGAAACCTACAAGAAAGATCTTGTATGGATTATTATTCATGTTTATCGATATTGATCGACAAGGTTGATCCCAAAGCTATGTCAAATTCTAAAATTTTACTTTTCACGTTGCCTAAACTTTTTAACTATAAAATAGTTTCACTAGCTAGCAAGGGAGAATTGAAATTGAAATTAAAGATGAATGAAAAATAGTGATTATGTACCCTTGTAGACTGCATCATAGATATGAGGGAGCTCTCCAAGGTACTTGACAATGAAAGTGCAGGTGGCGCTGGCGGTGTCGTGGCCTCCGATCAAGAGTCCGAGAATCTTATCGGCGATGTCCATCTCCTTCATGTGGGTTCCTTCCTCGTCGGAAAGCAAAAGCATGTGGGACAATATGTCTTGGGTGGGTGAGGCCTTGCCCTCGGCCAAGTCGATCTTCCTCTGCTTGATGATCTTGTACAGCTCCCCCCTGATCCAGTTGGAGGCCTTGATGGCTTTGTTAAACGGTGTTCCGGGTAAGTCAATAGGCATCGACATGATTCCGGAGGCCAAGAGCTGGAAGGGGCCGCCGAGTCTGTCAACGTCCTCTGGGTCCTCAAGGCTAACGAACAATCGTGCAGCCAGCCAGAAGGTATAGTTCTTAGCAAGGGGATAGATCACGACTTCCTTCTTGTTCTCCCAGCCGAGAGCAAAGTGTCGTTGGGCGATGGTGTCCATGATTCCGATGTAGCGTTGAAGAGCCTGAGGGTTCATGAAGCTGGGGAGCATCTTCCTCATCTTCTTGGCCTCCTCTTTGGCGTTGCTGTTGTCCTCCACGGAAGAAGGAAAGACCTTGTTGACGGAGCTAGGCCACCAGGCAGTAACGAGCTTGTTCTCATTGGAGAATAAGAACTTGTTGCAGGCGGCGCCGGTAAAGATGCAAGCCTTCTCGCCGAAGAGGGAGGTCTTGAAGACTTGGGAAGAGAACTTGTTCATGCGGTCGAAAATGAACTTCTCCGGGTGGCCTTTCCATCCCGAGGACAGGAACTCGTAGCTCTCTCCGATCACAGGGTAGCCAACCTTCCCTGGAGGGAGGTTGTTGCCGGTGAACTGAGATCTGTGCTTGTAAAAGAGGAAGAAGAGGGAGAAAGTGATGAAGGAAACAAAGCCCAAGAGGAGGGTAAGATAGAAGTTAACCTCCATATATGATTTAGCTTTCTTGAGTGTCCTTAAAGTGTTGCGGGTAAGAAATGTGCGTTGAGTATTTCGTGGATGGTTTGTAGGAACAGACTTGAGGAGGTTATATGGGCCTCTCTTTCTGTGTGTGTGTTCTAGCGAGTACTTAATGGAGTGACTTTGTGGTTCGGCATGCAGTGAAGTCCGAGTGATTGGCAATCAAAGTCAAAATAAGCTCGCTCTTGCTTTTGTTGAATTAAAAGATTGTGTACTGAAGTCAAATCAATCACTAATAGCAAGAAATTTCAGCCACACACGACCATCAATCAGTCCATGTCCCATCATACATTAGGCCTTGTTTGTTTCCCACATGTTGTAAGCATGCCACCTTTCTCATGTTTGGTAAGCGCAACCAAGGATTAAAATATTGGTATCGGTAGATATATCGGTCCGTTGAAAAAGGGAGATTTCGGATATATCGGAGATATATCGGGGAAACTCGGGAAAAAAAATATCGGTATTTTAGGAAGAATTTTTTTTCTGAATATTTAATTTATAAATTTATATATAAATATTACAAATATCAACTTCATCTACAT
>NC_020494.1:5687157-5688649 GCF_000184155.1 Fragaria vesca subsp. vesca
CATGGGAGGCATGATCGTAATTTCTTCAGATGAAAAATTGTTCAATCCACCAACTGTAGAAGATTGTCCATATACAAACCCGGTGCCAGTATTTCCACCATCTTTTCCGCTTCCACCATCTTCATCATCATCTGAACTATCCGGAGTTGCTATGCCGTCCCATGCATCATCACTGTCTAAATTATCTTCTGGGTTTCCAACAACTTCTTCAGATAATACCCTTTGTACGTTGATTCCATTGGCAGTTGCAGTTTCAAGTCGAGACCACCACTCGTCATTGGGATACACCTCGAGGGAATTAGTTACTTCTCTTCCGAATAACATTTTAATTTTTTACAGATATTTTTTTAATATGTCAGTGATATATCGAAAATATCATAAATATCGGAGATATTTCCTAAATATCGGTGATATTTGAGGATATTTCCTAAATATCGGGGAAATATCGTAGATACGGTGGAAGATAAGATATTGACCCCTAAAGATATATTGGTCCTTCGAAAAAAGGAGATATCGGAGGATATATCGGATATATCGCAGAGATTTTAATCCTTGAGCGCAACTGCGCAAGGTAGGTTAGGGTTCCTATTGGAATGGAAGTACGAACATAGGGAGGGAAATGCCTCCTTGCATTCCCTAAAGAAACCATTTTCTTTTCTCATAATATTAGTTACATTTTGGGGGGTTCTAGTTGCACTTTTTTAATCTGTTAAATACACCTCTTTATGTTTTTGTAAGATTTTATTTCTTGTTTTACACTTTCCCGATATAAGATAGTTACCTCTAGAGTTGGAGATGGGGAGTTTAGTGATGAATGCAGAAGAGGCAGATCAGCTGCAGCGACAAGTCACTCTTTTTTTTTTTTGGCATGAATAAATCACTTCACCAACAAGAAACCTTGATCCGTACCTGCCATCTCTTCCTAAAAGGAAAGCTAGCAAGTGTATCGATAAAAAACAGGACATAGTGTTTCAACACATGGAAATCAAGTTATAAATCACGCTATACAATAGACTAGTTGTTGTCATCTTGTTGTCATAACACTACCAGTACAAGCATTTCAGCCGACGAAAAAATGAAAATTTTTCGTCGGCCTGTTAGCTTAATTCGTTGGCTAAGATCTTAGCCGATGAAAACTCGTCGGCTAAGATTTCGTCGGGAAAAGGTCGTCTGTGGTGACTTTAGCCGACGACACATGAAGAAGTCGTCAGCTATAGTCCCAGAGTTTAGCTGACGAAAAACATGTCGTCGGTTATCTTCCCAGACTTTAGCCGACGAAACATTTAAGATATTCGTCGGATATAGTCCTAGAGTTTAGCCGACGAAAAACATGTCGTCGGTTTTTTCTTAGACTTTAGCCGACGAAACATTTAAGATATTCGTCGGCTAAAGTGTGTAATAAAAAATAAAAATAACTAAAGCCGACGAAATATAGTCTAATTTCGTCGGCTTTANAGGGGTTTANCCGACGAATTAAAGCGTATTTTGTCGG
>NC_020494.1:5690396-5726408 GCF_000184155.1 Fragaria vesca subsp. vesca
TGGAATGCAAGCTTCAAGTTCATTATCAACAAAGCATATGTTTAAAAATGAGGATAATTTATCTCCTAAACATAAATTAGGGAAATTATACAGTACATAAAGCATAAAACATAGCCTAAAAATCAATTCGAAATCAAAAGTAAAAAGAAGAAAAACGCTAACCTTGGAGACCGGGAGAGGGAGGGAGGGAGGAGGGAGGAGGCGGAGACCGGGAGAGGGAGAGGGCGACTAGGAGACCGGGAGAGGGAGAGGAGGCGGAGGAGGTGGAAGAGGAGGCTAGGGTTTTTCTGTTGTCGAGGGCAAATTAAACCCGACAACTTTAGCCGACGAACTTATTATTTCGTCGGCTAAAGCTAAGAATCAATTCGTCGGCTAAACCTTCGAAATTCATCGGCTAACCTTTGAAATTCGTCGGCTAAAGTACTTTTATACATTTGGCACATTGTGATTGTGATGATCAAACTTGAGAAACAGAAATCCGACCGTCAGATCTGACCACCATGACAAAATACATATATGGGCAAAAATTCAACTTGATCCGACAAGAATAAGGGCTCGATCCGGACGGTCAATCTCGTAAGTCAAACCCCTAAACGCACAGAAAAGGTCGTTCGACCATCTAAATTACGTATTTTGGCCGGACCTTTAACTGAAAATAGTTTTAAATCGATGACACGCAACAAATCGTATAAAAATTTTACGCAAAATAACCACCGAAAATAGGGCTACTCATAGGGGGAAAGAATGAAAAATTTCATTGACCGCAACTATCGACACCGAATATTTACCGGAATAGTGTGATTTTTCAACCGTGGATGTATTTCACCGTTCTCGTCATATCTTATTTCACGAATTTTTTGCGTTTGAAGGTTTTACTTATAGTTTGTTTTTGAAACGGAACATTTACATAACACTTGGTAAACAAGTTATACAACATTAGTAGGCATGTTGTGATTGTGATGATTAAACTTGAGAAACAGAAATCCGACCGTCAGATCTGACTATCATGACAAAATACATGTATGGGAAAAAATTCAACTTGATCCGACAAGGTAAAGAGCTCGATTCGGACGGTCAATCCCGTAAGTCAAACCCCTAAACCCACGGAAAAGGTCGTTCGACCGTCTAAATTACGTATTTTGGCCGGACCTCCAACTGAAAATAGTTTCAAACCGATGAGACGCAAGAAGTCGTCTAAAAATTTTACGAAAAATAACCACCGAAGATAGGGCTATAGTATGTAATAGAAAAATTTTAGGGTCTAATGTATTCGTCGGCTATAGTATGTAATTCAAAAATTAAAAAATAACTAAAGCCGACGAAATATTAGGTTATTCGTCGGCTAAACGGCTAAAGGAAAAAAATACATTAAAAAAAACAGAAGATATTAGTAAACCATACTAACTTCTTGTTCATCATATATGACCAAAATTCATATAAAATAACTAAAATATGAATTCAACATATGTAAACTATAAAGGAAAAGGTCTTTAGTTATACAAATTAATGGATTACGTCCTCTAAATTAAAACTAAGGCTCGTAATCGGAATCATCCGATGAGTCTTCTTCGGTGTCAGAATTAATTTCTGGTAATATATGTCTTTCCTCATCGCCAGAGTCTTCGTCTGTTTCTTGATTTGGATCAACATCAATAAGCCTTGGCTCTTCATCACGAATTCGCACCGAACGACCCGCTTTAAAATTATTAAGGCGAACGGTAGAGGAGTTAGGAATACCTATTGCGTTGGGCTCTTGATACGCAACATCTTCTTCCTCGTCTTCGGCCTCTCCAAGTGTAGCCGCCCGGTAAATGTTTCGAGGGTGCACAAGGTTGACTACTTTCCACTCGTCACCTTTAGCAAGGTCATCAAGATAAAACACTTGTTTTACCAATGTGGCAAAAACGAAGGGGTCATCTTCGTAAGAACTTGTAGCAGTGTTCACCGATAATATTCCGTACTGATCGGTCTTCATGCTCTGCGGCCTAGTATCAAACCATCTACACTTGAAGAGGTGCACTGTCATGTCTTGCCCATAAACGAGTTCCACCACTGAATGGAGAACACCGTAATAGTCAACTCCATTCCGCCCACCATGTGCCATGACCCCAGAATTCTGTGTTCTCCGTCTGCTGTCTCTCTGTTCGCATATAAATTGCACGTCATTCACCTTGCACATCGGATAAACTCTTGACATTATCGGCTTCATCGCTAGAAGTCTTAGTTAGTGCGACCAATTTGGGTGACCATCAAATTGAATATGGTTCATCTGCAACCAACCATTTAACTGTGAATATGGATAATTATGCAATAAACATAAACACGTACAGAAATATTAAATTACATACCCAGCCGCCAAAATAATCTGCGAACTCCCTGTTGTGGTACTCGAGATCACCTTGAATGTCTGGACAATATAGATGGATGTCTTTCCAGTATTCAACCTCTCGACAGTTAATCAATACCCATCAGTGGGCAATGACTAACTCATGTGGTTGCAACTTGTAGGAGTCTAGCAAAATTCCATACACTTCAACATCACTAGAGACTATGGAAAGATTGAACTTTGGTACATCTACTGGCATGGTTTGCGGAGTTTCCTTCAACGCTCCTAAATACAACTTCATGTAGGTGACGCACTCGTGCGCAATATATGCTTCAGCTATACATCCTTCAGGCGCGGATTTATTAGCCACATAATCTTTGTAGTCTCCAAGTTGCCTGTAAATCAAGTTGCAAAATGTTATGATTATTGAACATGTATATATATTGAGGAATTCAGGTGTAAAAAACGTATCTTTCCATGGGATACATCCAAGTGTAGTGTACTGGACCGGTAAGCAACAATTGCTCGGGAAGATGGATCATCAAGTGAGACATGATGTCAAAAAAATTTGGAGGAAATATCCTCTCAAATGTACACATGATATAAATGATGTCCTCTTGCATTTCCCGGAGGTTAGATTTTTTCACTTCCCGTGTGCATAACTTCTAGAAAAATCTTGCCAACGATACTAACGGCTCCACCACCTGACGGGGAAGGAACGGTCGAATGAAAACAGGGAAGAGACGTTGTAGCAGGATATGACAGTCATGACTCTTCAACCCGTACATCTTATTATCCCGGAAGTTCGCACACCGGGCTATATTTCCTGCATAGCCTGAATGATACTTCACACAACTCATCGACTTGAAAATTAGGTTCTTCTGGTCAGGCTTCACGGTGTAAGGAGCTTGAGGCATTTTTTTCTTCTTAATTGCATTTTTTTTAGATCAATGCGTGCCTTAGGACCGTCTTTCGTCTTCCCTTCCAAGTTTAACACTGTGCCCACCACACTGTCGCAAACATTTTTTTCTATGTGCATCACATCTGGGTAGTGCCTGATCAACAACTTACTCCAGTATGGGAGTTCTCAGAATATGCTCTTATGTGTCCAGAATTTGTACCTGTCGGGTCTTTCAGGTATTGCCGCCACAATATTGGGATGATTGCCGAGTTGCCCAAAATCGTACTCATTAAGCACTGCTAAAATTTCTTCCGCCGTCCATCTTCTAGGAGGCACACCGTTTTCTATGGTCCCATCAAATGCCTATGCATTGAGCCGCCATTCATGATCATATGGAAGGAGAGTACAGTGACCCAATTTGCATATCTTGTTGCAATGACTGCTGCTCCCCTCATCGCTAAGGCACTCTGGACAAGCCTTGTATCCCCTAACAACGTTGCCCGACAACAACCCACGGGCAGGAAAATCACTGATGGTATCAACAACCCTGACATGCATCTGAAACATCTCGTGCATGTACTTGTTATAAGTGAGATGACCAACGTCCCACAAAAATTTAAGCTCTTCAATCAAAGGTCTCAAATACACATCGAGACACTTCCCTAGATAACCGGGCCCCGGAATCAACAAACTCAACATATTGTATTCCTTCTTCATGCACATCCATGGAGGAAGGTTGTACGGTACCAAAATCACCGGCCATACACTGTATTGAAGACTCATGTTGCCAAAAGGGTTGAACCCGTCAGATGAGAGCCCGAGCCTCACATTTCGGATCTTTGACGCAAAATGAGGAAACTCCCTGTCTATATGCTTCCAAGCCTCCCCATCAGCAGGGTGTATAAGGGTATCTTCGTCATGCAATTCCCTATCAGCGTGCCATCTCATAGCTTCGGTCGTGTGTGAAGACATGTACAACCGCTTCAGCTATCCCTCAAAAGGAAATACCGAAGTACCTTCACAGGTTTCCTGTTGCCTACAGGAGTCAGCTTATACCTGTCAGTGTGACATACCGGACATGCGTCAAGGCCACCAAGGTCATTCCCTTCTGGATCTTTACCCCAGAAGAGAACGCAGTCATATCTGCATGCACGGATCTTGATGTAGGAAAGCCCAAGATCTTTCAGGATACATCGGACCTTATGATGAGTGGTAGGAAGACGATGACCGTGGGGCAGCATCGAAGCAGTGTACTGTAGATAATCATCAACAGCTTTCACAGTCGATTTTGTCTCAACTTTAATCTTCATTACGTCCATCACACTTTCAAGAACGGTCTTCTGACAATTGGGGTACACAAGGGTCTGTTGGAAAGCAAGCAGTTTGTTGTACTTGTCAATATCAGCAGTGTTGACAGCTCTAGGGAAGGGCTGCACCGGGTCAGGCATATACTGTCCTTGAGCGCATACACCGCTCTCATAAGGAAACATGTCGTTGATGAAGGCCGTTGTTGGATCGTTGGATGTACTGCCCGTCTCAGAAAATTGGCCATGATCATGCGGACCCCTTGATGATGTTTCACCGTGATATAACCAACATGTGTACTTCTCCCAAAACCCGTTACTCTTCAGGTGCTGCCATACTTTGTCAATCGCAAATCGATGCATATCGTTGCGACACTGACATTTCGTGCACGGGCAATATAAATTTGTATTCCCGTTAGCATTAGCCAGCGCATATTCCAGAAAACTCATAATTTCTTTACCATATATTTTGTCCCATTTTGGAAGCGAAATCCAACTCTTATCCATATCCTAAAAATATAACAAAATATATATGTATAACGCTAGCTAATTATTAATTAAATTCTATGCCATATATATATATATATAAAATCTCAATTCATTTATATATATTCTACGTCCTACAACTAATTGATAACAAATTAATTAACATATATATATATATATATATGATGTGAAATAGGTTTAAGAATAGAGAATCGTGAAAGATGTGTGTATTATTCATTTATAAGAGCCCTTTATATAGGGAATTACACAATACCAATAAGGTAAGGATATGAATATATAGATCTAGTCAAACTACATATCCTAATGGCATAAGGCCAAGACACACATAAAGAATATCGTAGAACACTCCCCCTTGTGCCGCGTGCTGATATGCCAATGGTGCTGATCTGTTGCCTTGTCAAAAACCTAGTCAAGTCACAAAAACCCTGTGGGAGAAAACTGAACCTTGATCGTAGGAGAAAAAAAGTACAACGCACTAGCCTACTTCATTGAGATGATACTCCCCCTGATGTGAACATTATTCAGAGAGACTTGATAGCCGACGCATGTCTATTCTTTCACATGTTTCTCAAAAGTAGACTCAGGTAAGGACTTAGTAAATAAGTCTGCTGCGTTTCCTTCTGAAGTAATCTGATTCACTTGAATGTTAAGGAATGCATGTTGCTGTTGGTTGTAGAAGAACTTAGGTGAAATGTGCTTTGTATTATCACCCTTGATGTAACCTAACTTCATTTGCTCAATACAAGCTGCATTGTCCTCATAAATGCATGTAGGTTTATCAGTTGTAGAATTTAATCCACTAGTCCTTCTAATGTGTTTAATGATTGACCTTAACCAAACACATTCCCGAACAGCTTCATGCAAAGCTATAGTCTCTGCATGATTTGAAGATGTCGCCACTAGAGTCTACTTTGTAGACCTCCAAGATATCGCTGTATTCCCAATGGTGAATACATAACCAGTTTGAGAACGTCCTTTATGAGGATCGGATAAATATTCGGCGTCGACGAAACCCACCAATGTATTGTTTGGTGTCTCGGCATAGGACAAGGAGGCGGTGGCGTGCTCGGCATTGGACCCATGTCCAGCAGCCGTGCTGGCGGCGTCCATGGCGGCGATCCGGTCCCTTGGTGGATCGGTGCCATGTCTTCCATGAGCCATAGGACCATCTTCTATCCTTGAATTAGTGTAGGGAAAGAACAGTCCTAAGTCAATGGTACCCTTAAGGTATCGAAAGATGTTCTTGACACCGATCCAATGACGTTGGGTTGGCGCTGAGCTAAATCTAGCTAACAAGTTGACTGAGAATGCAATGTCTGGTCGAGTGCATTGAGCTAAGTACAATAACGCACCTATTACACTAAGGTATGGAACCTCTGCGCCCAAGACCTCTTCGTCGTCCTCTTTCGGACGAAATGGATCCTTAGATATATCCAGACTTCGACCAATCATAGGAGTGCTAACAGGGTGCATCTTGTCCATATTAAATCGCCTGAGCATCTTTTGGACATATGCAGACTGGTGGATAAGAATTCCACAAACTTGGTGCTCTAGTTCAAGACCTAGGCAAAATCGAGTCTTCCCAAGATCTTTCATCTTAAACTCGGATTTCAGATAAGCCGCGGTCTCTTTGATTTCATCAAGAGTACCGATAACATTTATGTCATCGACATAGACGGCCACTATTGTAAATCTGGAACTTGTCGTCTTTATGAACACGCACGGGCATAGTTCATCGTTCTTATATCCCTCCCTAATCAAGCAGTCACTTAGACGAGTATACCACATTCGTCCGGATTGCTTTAATCAGTAAAGTGAGCGTTGCAACCTTATAGCATACGCACTCCGTGGTTTAGAGTCACTTGATTTAGGAAATGTAATGCCATCAAACACTTTCATATATATCTCTGAATCTAGATCCCCATAGAGATATGCCGTAACCACATCCATGAGCTGCATGTCAAGTTTTTCGGACACTACCAAACTGACTAAGTAGCGGAAAGTTATGACGTCCATGACCGGAGAGTAAGTCTCTTCGTAATCAATCCCAAGGCGTTGTGAGAAACCTTGCGCCACAAGGCGGGCCATATACCGAAGTACCTCATTCTTCTCATTACGTTTTCTAACAAAGACCCATTTATGTCCAACAAGCTTTACACTCGGCAGAGTTAGCACTACTGGGCCGAAGACCTGTCTCTTTGTTAGAGAGTCTAATTCTGCCTGGATTGCAACTTTCCATATAAGCCAATCTGCTCTGCTTTGGAATTCTGCAACAAAGCGTGGTTCGATATCATTGTGCTCAATGATTTCATGAGCCACAGAATAAGCAAATATATCATCGACACGGGTTGATGACCGGTTCATCAATTCATAAGTGTTATCATAACACATGGAGATCTCTATGTTCTCTATTGTTGACATTGACCCTGAGGCGTCCCTCATGGATTCTAACATCAATTCGTGGACATAACTGTAATCAGAGATGATCTCGTGAGAAGGATTCTCAATATCGATGATCAAAGGATTGACTCGTGCCTTGTCGGTCTGTTTCTTTCTCGGACGTGTGTCAACCGAACCAGGTGGCCTCCCCTTTTTCCTTTGGGGAGCCACGGCCTCCATCCCCCCACCATGGGCGGCGCGGCCGGCAGCGGCAATACCGAGCCCGGGGATGGCCATGCCCTTTCTAGGGACTTCGAGCCTAGCAGGAACATTTGCAGCTGGTATATCTGATCTTGTCACTTTCGCAATCTCGGAGAAAGAGTCAGGCATCGTATTTGCTACTTTCTAAAGTTCGAGAATACGTTTCACTTCACTTTCAGTTTGTGAGGTGCGGGGATCATAATGAGACAAAGTGGGGACAAACCACGACAATTCCTATCATTCCACATGAACACGTTTGTTCGTATCTCCCCCTAACGACGGGAAGAATGTCTCATCAAAGTGACAATCCGCAAACCGTGCGGTAAAGAGATCACCTGTTAATGGCTCAAGGTATCTGATAATCGTTGGAGATTCATAACCAACGTAGACACCTAATCGTCTCTGAGGACCCATCTTAGAACGCAGTGGAGGCGTAATTGGCACATAAACCGAACAACCGAAAATGCGTAGATGAGAAATGTCAGGCTCATATCTAGTGACCAACTGGTACGTAATAACTGGTTGTTTAGCAGTGGGTCTGAAACGAATAAGTAAGGTTGCATGCAATATTGCATAGCCCCATGACGCAATAGGGAGGTTGGTGCGCATTACCAACGCTCGAGCAATGAGCTGAAGCCGCTTAATTGTAGCTTCGGCGAGACCGTTTTGCGTGTGAACATGGGGTACGGGATGTTCAACCTCAATCCCGATAGACATGCAATAGTCATCAAAAGTCTTTGATGTAAATTCTCCAGCGTTATCCAGTCGAATTGACTTAATTGGATAATCCGGGTGGTGAGCCTGAAGTTTAATAATCTGTGCTAGGAGCTTTGGAAATGCAGCATTACGTGTGGACAAGAGCGCGACATGAGTCCAACGCGTTGAAGAATCCACCAGGACCATAAAGTATCGAAATGGTCCACATTCAAGATGGATAGGTCCACAAATATCACCTTGGATACGATGTAGAAATGGAATGTTCTCGGTATTATCTTTAGCGTAAGACGGTCTCGATACTACTTTCGCTAAAGAGAAAGCTTTGCAAAACAAACGATGAGCATTGGAAAGAGTCAACGACACATCAAGGGAAGAACGGCGCGCCTCAATTGCTTGAGGGGTCGGCCGAGCGGCAGCCAGGAAGTTGGTGCCTAGCCCGGGAGACGTCAAAGTCCCCTTTGGGCCGTGATGGCCATTTGTGGCGTCACCACTATGATGCAAAGATCCCAAATGTTTTCGTTTTGATCTAAAGAAGGGATGTCCATGAGAATTACGCAGAATTCAGATCATCATGTCCCTTCCGGGATGACCAAGTCGATCATGCCAAAGCTTGTATGAGTCAGAGTCCCAAAGATCATGTTTGGCGACTACATGAGATTCAATAATCCGAATCGTAGTAAGGTAAAGACCACTAGATTGACTCATAAGTTTCTCTAATATACGTTTACGTCCGTAATCATGAGAAGTAATACATAAGAACTCAGTTCCATCTTCACAATGAGTTTCCAAGTGAAAGCCATTAGCGCGAATGTCCTTAAAGCTTAACAAGGTTCGGTGCCCTTTTGGGGCATAGAGAGCGTCCGTGACGTGGATGATAGTGCCATGAGGCAGAAAAAAGCGAGCGGTTCCACGCCCGAGGATCACAGGAGAAGATCCAATCATTGTCGTCACAGATAATTTACATGGCACTAACTCAATAAATAGTTGCCGGTTCCTTAGAATGGTGTGGGTTGAACCACTATCTGCGAGGCACTCGATCTCTCCAAGAGACATACCTACAAAAGAGAGTAGATATATGAGTAAATAGGTCAATAGCGAGCCATTTAGAAGGATTGAAAAAGCTAAAAGTAGCAACAATCACGAGAGTGCTGAAAATTTCTCGCGCAGAATGACCTTTGCGTACTAAAACAGTCATAACTCCTTCGTTAAAATAGATATGGATGAACCTCAAAATGTTCTGAAAACTAGACTCGTAGAGCTTTCCAATGATATAAAGTTCACTGTCTAGTTCGTCCAGAGCTGTTCACAAAGCTCAAACGAAGTGACTGTCCAGGGAGGACAGATTACTGTTTTTCGCAGATTTGGCATTAGCTAAGCTTTTGAAGCTTGCCGGTGGCATGGAGGCGTATGCTCGGCCACAGGGACGTGTTGATGATCAAATCCTGGTCCTGAGAACCTAGAGGATTCGATGATGGTCCGGTTGTGCCAAGTCTTTAACGTCTTTTACAAGACGGCAATTGGAGTAATAGCATAAAGGGAATCCAAAATCAAAAGCTTTCGGTAACTCCAAATTAAGTATGACCAGGCATGTCCGTGGAAGGTCGGTAGTGCGAGGCACACTTAAACCACTAGCTCCTTAATTTCGGACAATTCTAAGACATCATACTAACTTGGATGAGCCTAGTTGAACAATTGATGATGGAAAATCCGCTATAGGGGAAAAGACTTGAACCGGAAAACACGTTAGTAACCCTCCTTGAGAGTCACGGCGTTGATGCCATGTTTTCTAAGATAGATGTAAATCAATTCGAACCAAATAGAGACAAGAAGAACCAAAATGAAAACTTTCATTAATGCGCTGAAAAGAGTACATAAGGGTCTCAAAAAAAATTGAGAAGAAAACTAAGCATGGCATGCTAACGATGCCTTATTACATCATGACTTGTAAAAGAGAAAACAATCTTAACCGGTGACATCAAAGTCAGGGGCATCTAAGTCAGAACATTGTCCATTGGGGTCTGCGACCTTGAAGGTAACATTATGTTCAACTCCATTCTTTTCAGTGGAATTGACTTCCATCAATTCCTTGTATTTCTTGTATGCGGCAACAACATTTGCAGAAGCGCGACAGCTTTTATACCAGTGGTCCTTGGACCCACATCTGTTGGATTGACCGTCAATGACAGAAGAAGAGCGAACTTGCTGTTTCCGAGGAGGAGCGGCACCTCCCTTGGGGCCGGCGGCACTGGTGTCTCGACACCAAGTGTTGGTTTGGCCACTAAAGCCACTACCTTGTCCCCGAGAACCAGAGGCACGGTGGTGTTGAGTCCCACGTGCATAAGGTTCATTCCGATGTTGATCCTTGCGTTTCGGAGCTTTCTAACTCCGCTTGTTGTTGTAATTAGATTCCGGAATTTTCCGGGTGCCTACAGGACGCAAATTATGCTGATCATTGATCATGTTATTCTTTTCTTCCATAAGGAGTTGCGTCATTAAGCCGCTAAATGTAGTAATCCTCTTATTTATGAACTCAAGCCGATATTGGTTCATGAGGATCTTAGCAGCTGAAAGGAAGGTCGAGAAAGTTTTTTCGATCATGTCGGCATCACTTTTCTCGACTCCACATGAGCTCAGTTGAGCTTGTAGGCAAAGCATTTCCCTGTTAAAGTCATCAACCTTCTTGTAATCCAAAAGTCGGATTTCATCACAGCGAGCAATTAGTTATGAGAGCAAGGTCGAGTGAATGTTGCCGAAGCGTTCGGCAAGGGCATCCCACAGATCTTTTGGATCGTGCTTGGATTGATACTGCCTGCGCAGTGTGGGATCGATATGCTTACGAAGGAACATGAGCGCCTGAGATTTAGTTCTCTTATGAGGCGGTTCCTGAGCTGGATCAGAGAATATGGTCTCGGTCAGATCCTTAGCGATGAAGGTCTGCTCTATGTCCGAGACCCAGGGCGTCAAGGACGTCGAATTCAATGCCTCTGTCCATCTACATACAAGAGAGAACAAGTCGTATTAGTTTTCTGTTGGAGACCCTAAAAAGGATACTCAAATACGATGCTTTTGGTTTGTCTCTCTAGGGTTGATCAAACACAACCCTAAACGTCCGGAGTCGATCAAACACGACCCAGAAAACTTGTGTGAAGGTGATCAAACACACCTTCAAAATAGCAATAACCAAAGTTGATCAAACACAACTTTAGACCCGGGGAGGACAACCGGGATTTGTAAACCTGCAAATACACCGACCCAAGCATGGAATGGAGTAGAAGAAGAGGAGAAAGCACTTTATCTCCCCCGAGGTTATTGAACTTTGAAGAGTTTTAGGGTTGTAAAGAAAACATACCGTAAAACTTGAATGCTTGATCGGATGAGAGAGAAAGCAGTGGAGCGGACGGCCGGGAAGCGGCAGTTGGAGGGCGACGGCGGCGGCGGCAGCAGCGGTGGCGGCCGAAGCAGGGCCGAAAGTCTTCGGCTTTGGTTTTAGGGTTTGGAAAAAATATTAGCTCAAGGGTTGAGCAAAGGGCTGATAACGTGATGAAGTGAAATATGTTTAAGAATATAGAATCGTGAAAGATGTGTGTATTATTCATTGATAAGAGCCCTTTATATAGGGAATTACACAATACCAATAAGGTAAGGATATGAATACATAGATCTAGTCAAACTACATATCCTAATGGCATAAGGCCAAGACACACATAAAGAATATCCTAGAACAATATAGATATACTTAATTAATAATTACATAACAATATTATATATATCAACATCATCACAAAATCATCATCAACAACTTCATACCATCAACACAATATTATAAATTAATTAACATATATATATATATCTACTATTTATTAACAACAACTTCATATATATTATCAAATCATCAACCAAATCGATCAACACATATATACATCCAACGTACTCAAAATCTATCAATTCAATCACACTCAAAATCGATCAACTCAAATAAAACTCAAAATCAACATATATACACATGTACGTACCTATATATAGCTCCACAAACTAATTATAGACAAATTTCAACAACACCCAAACTTTTTACTCCCGTTTTTTCTTCTTCCCGTTTTTTTTTTACTCAGATGAGCTGCTTTCTAGATCTGCGAATATAAAACACTTTAGCCGACGAAATATATTTTCGTCGGCTATAGTCATCTTTAACAGACTTTAGCCGACGAAATAAATTCTTTAGCCGACGAAAATATAAATTAGCCGATGACTTTAGCCGACGAAAAATTGATTCGTCAGCCTGGTTGTTTTTTTTTCGTCGGCTAAAGCCTTTCTTCTGGTAGTGTAACACAAGATTATATGTAGCATACAGAACAATGCAACCTGTAACTTTACCTCTTCAGATTTAGGTAACCATTTTCTATGGCATATAAGATTTATGAACTACCAAGTAAGGACACATTTGCTTGAAAAGTGTTTTTTCAAGGGCTTGAGGTCATAATGACATGACCAAATAAAGAGTACCTGGAATTTGTTTGATCTAGGATGTTCCCTGTTCTCAATACCATCAAGTTTTGTTATTGTTGAATTCATGATTCGTGCTATGTTAGATTAAGACCTGTCCCGATGGCATCACTTGCTACTAGAACATCCAACTCAATGCTAGCATCATTGAACATTGTTGCCACTGCAATACTAAAGGTGTATATCAATTCAGCCAATCCTCGGAAACCACATATGGTGCTCAAAGGGGTTGAGGCTACAGACAATTAACAGCCTAAACATCAAACTATAAAATCTGAGCTTGTAGTTCTGTTCATTTAAAACAGTACGTGTAGCAAGAAGCATATCACTAATGAAAACTCCATAAGGATGCCTCTTTCAAAGCAAGGAATATAAAAAACTTAAGAATGCAAGAAAGAACTCATACCTGTCTTGTTCGAGTCTCTGGTGGAAGTGAACCATAAACAAGTTACACAACAAAACAGAGATGTTTTCCATCACTTTCAATTTTTATTTCACAATACAGTACATTATACAGACTTTGACAAGTTAGTTCAGAAACAATGCAGTAAACATAATCAGTTACCAAAAAAAAAAAAAGGAATATCTGTAAACATTAAAATACCATCAAAAATGAAAACCTACATGAGAAAAAAATAAACGGACACATTTTTATTGAAATCCCAAAAATGGTAGATTCTTCACCAATGGCCATTATTTCAATTTTCTTTCTAGTGCTCACTTCTGAGTCTATTCCAAGTTTACCTCATTTGTAGAGAATCCTAAAACCAACAATATTGATTTATTCCCGTTCAACAGATATGAATTACATATACTTTCTCAGACAGCGCTTACTGAATATTTGTGTTAACCCAGCCTAGATTGCACAAACATGGATATTACAACTTATCCTTTTTCTTATTTAATTCCAGATAAAGGTCTTATAGGTGAACTTCCAGAAACTGCTCTGGTTATAACTAAGCAACATTCCGACCCTTTGATCACATCGTTATTCATGTAGAACAATGACCTTGAAAGCATAATTGTACAGTTAAATGTGGATATAATATACAGAGTAAATGTTGATATAATCAGGAAGAGTAAATGTCGAAAGCAAATTTTAGATTTACATAAAACCTCACACACACACACACACACACACCTATATATATCTCCATGATGTAGAAAAGTAAAAGAAAACTGGTAATCACTACCTTTAGTCTGTATATTTCACGCCATTAATATGTAACAATGGAATCGCCTGTCCTTATATTAGAAAAGGAACCAAGAGGAACCTTCATTAGAACAAGAGGTGAAATTCTCTCGTAGCATTGAACCTGATCAGAGCACAAACACAAGAATAATTTGAGAGAAAAAAAGAGAATGTTGTGACCGATAGAGCAGAAAATCAGCAAAGCATTACTAAACACACTGACAGATTAAAAGGCTCATAGAAGCACTTAATGAACAGTAATGTCAATCATCTGTGTAAACTCATTATGGTGTGTTGAAAGTAACTACAGATATTATAATTCAATGTCAAAACATGATATTTCAAAATTTAAATCAATCTCATAAATCACAATAGATGAATTTGTTGAATGATTGAAACTTTTGTTACAGAGAAAAATTCATGCAGTACTTCTATTCCTCTAATCTTGTACAAACTAAAACAAGACACAGCTTCACCAGATCCAGATTTCAATTACACAAAATCTTAATACCTCAACTTGATCACTGGTCACTCTTAACAAACAGACGTTGGTCTCTAACCAAAAAAGTAAATGCTTGAGCTTGAGATGCTTCGGATCCAGTGGGGAAACATGACTGTCTACGGCTCCATTGCATGTGCTCGGGTTCTGCTCATACTTATATGGAATATGTATAGATTCATCGTCTCACATAATTGCTAAACTCTCCATGTAAGGATACATAACAACCTAATGCCTAGAGAATTTTTCATTTAAAGCATGAAGATTTTCCTCATCGGCCAACTCCACAGAAGTCTCGAAGTTGTTATTCTTGAGGTTATAAGACATGACCTTTCCAGGCATATGCAACCAAAGGATACATGAAAAATCCTCCTCTTTTGCATCCTTTTCTTGCTCTTGAGAGAGGTACAAGATAAGCAAAGCATTTGAACGAGGAAGAGCTGTGGATACTGGATTAAGATCAACATGATACTTGACAAACCAGCCAGAGTAGTCCCTTTCCATCTCCATAACATCAAACTGGATTTTACAATGCTGGTAAGTCTCAATCAAATACAAACGGCCACCGGACTCCTCGATCGAAATATCTTTGAAACGATCTCAGCAACTGAGTGGGACGTGTACCAGACTCGTTCATCGGGATGTTTTTGACAACCAAGGGAACATGAGGGTTAGAGGACGCTAGCAACAAACGTTCTTGGCCTAAATCAAAGTAGTGCAGCACATCAGTTTCGTTTCTTGTGAATTCCATCCTACCACTTTCAGTTGCGCGTGTCATCGCCAAGCTTGATACACTGGCTCTTATCCAATGAACTGCGTCGTTGCAGTATACGGCCCCTTCCCTGTTCCTATGGTCAAAGTGCATGGCCATCTGCTTGCGATCATAGGGCCTATGACTGTCATAGGGGCTCGGGAAATATGGAACATTTAGATGCTTCCAGGTTCCAGTCTCAGATGAATATATATCTATTTTGTGGTGCTCGCCTTCACGTTCCACAAATTCAGAATAGGCGAAACATGAGTTAGTCACGCAGACCACCTTGTAATGAGGTGATTTGGAAGGATCAAAAGCCAAACCATAACATACAAAAGCATATCTCTCCATGTCTTCACTCTTGACCCTTGGAGAAGAAAGAATCCGGAATTGGTTGGTGGTTGGATTGAATACATATACGTGATGATATTTTGTTTGATCTTGCTTGACAGGAATATGGCAGAGGAAAAGGCCATTGCAAGACTGAAGAATCCTCAACTTGAATCCATCCGGGACTGAATTCGGGACCGAATTGTTTAGGGTTTGAAAGGGATTCCACGCAGGTGGGATTTCATGGTTAACAAAAGGGCTTGGGATGGACTTGAAGGACTACTCGTCTTGGATTTTGCAAGAGAAGAAAGCTGTGATTTTGGGGGTTTTGAGGGTGTGGAGGTCGGAGATGAGGGAGAGGCGGAGAGCCAATGAGTGGAGACGCACTTGAAACGAGCAAGTGATCGTAAGGGCAGGGACTCAAGGATCTGAGTAATGAGCTCTTCGATGTTGGCTACGGCTTCCGCTGATGCCAATGACATGTTTGTTCCTTTCTTTTCTATTCGCCTTAGGGTTAGGGTTTTGAAACAATTTCAAGTTTTCTACCCTTAACTCGATCGAACCTTATCTAGCAATCAACTTATAGGCGAGTTAATCAGGAATCGGTCAACTTATTTGACCGATTTGTCCCTGCAGCAATCTGTAACCTATTCCTGGAGCAACATGGATATTATACAAAACGTATTTTTACCAATTGTATATATCACAAGCTTGTCAGCATATGGATTGTATGTAGTTGTTGTCTACAAAGTTGTAGCATGCGGAACAGGACTTGCAAACCTTCGATAAAGCAATAGGACTTTGATCTGTTGATTGTGAATGCGATTCCGGGTGGAAGCAAAACCTTTTCTGATGACTATGATCGATTACTCTTTGGTAAATTAAGCCTCTATTTTTTTATTTCTATTTAATTTGGTTGCAAATTCATAGACGATAACAAAAAAAAATATAATAACGTCTGATCGACTTGAATTTAACTACAGTACCATATAATTCTCCTCCTCCTTCATGCCACCACCAGCATTGGCTAACAATGGTGAGAAAATTTTTAAGGGTAAGGTAAAACCTAGCTAGCTTTACTAATTGTATACATTCTCCATATGCTGTTTCCAAATAAAATGAAGCTTGGTTAACTTTTGCTAGATTTCAACTAGTAATGAACACCAAGGGGAAACAAGTTCAACAGATCAAAACTTAGGAACGCTAAGGTTATTTAGCTAAATCTTTTGGAAAATTCTTGTGCTAATTTGGTTATCACTAACCAATAACAACTGAAAACAAAGAAAGAACCACTGTAATTACTAAATAGAACTTTCTAATACAAGGCAAAAATTTGATTGTGACAAACCACGAATGACTAATAATTCACAAAGAACTATAGAAAATTTCATAAAAGTCCTCTTCTGAACATTTTCTCCTTCATAAGTCCACCTTAATCTTTTTACCCAGATGAGTCTACTTTGCTTACTCCAATTATTTCATCATGACAATTTTACCCTTGTTCTTAAATATGAGAGACTTGTGGTTCCCAAAACGTCTCTATCCTCCCTCTCACGCAACTCCTCTCTCTCTCTCTCTCTCTCCTTCGATTCTAATGCCGTTGCCGCTTCGAGACGAATTCCGACAGGACCTAGATTGCTTCTCCGACGACGACAATGCCGCTGCCTAGCCTCGACAATGACTTCCGGATCGACCGTCGACGACGCCTGCATGCCGATCTCGGCCTCGACTACATCTCCCTCAAGGTCGTCACCAAACTGGCTCTTAAATGCCATCGCATATCTGCCTGCCTCGGAGGTCTCTCCCTCAGATGATCCATCGCCGGCAATCGTCCGGCTCGACCTCCACTGCATCTCAGTTTCAATCGACGGCGCCTCGACAACGACGACTTCGAGCTTGATTGCATCTTTGATTCTGTCAACGACGACGACGCCTTTCAGATCGTCGGAGCTTGTCTCTCTCCTCGCATCGATCCATATCCACTTGTATGTACAATGTTCTAAAAGGCATTAGGCGCTAGGCGGGCGGTAACCCACAGCCTAGAGCCTGGACAACCTAGGCGAGGATTAGGCGGGGACTAGGTGGGGACTAGGCGATTTGTATTTTTTAAGATTTATTAATTAAAAATATATATTTTATGCAATTTAATATTTGAAAACGGTCAAATATAGATAAATTATTCAACATAATCTAGTCATACTCATTTATAAAATAAATTATAACTAAAATTTAGCATAACTTCCTGTAAAAGTGAGCAACAACAGCAATAAACATATACACTTCTAATTTTAAACACACAATTAACTCTTATACTCTCATACTCTCCACAATATAACAATCCCACCACAAAAAGAAAACAAAAATAGCCGTAGAGCTTAGCAGCCTAGGCGAGCAAGACGGCATCTAGGCGGGCTAGGCGGCCGCCTAATCGCCCACAGCCTGGCACAAAGGCCTGGAAGAAAAGCGAGACGGCTTGTTGCAGCCTAGAGCCTAGGCGGGGACTAGGCGGTCCTAGGCGGGGCCTTTTAGAAGCTTGGGTATGTAAGCCAATTACTTCTAACTTCTCTTCTTCTCTACCTATAGACTTCACTTAGATCACACTCTGTTAAACCTTTGCCAATCGTTGGTTTAATTTTCTCATTCTACATGCTCTTAGATTTGTTTGATTTTGTTGGTGCTCTGTTTGAATAGCTAGTTCAACCTTCTTTGTGGTACAAAGAACGAAGTGGAAAGAGGAGAATTTAGGATTAGAAATTAATTTAGTTGAGTCGTGAATGGTTTAGTTTGATTGCATGGTTCAGATCGATGACGCTTGTATATATGAGTTGTATATATAAGTTTAGTTTATAGTTGTTCATTACCTATAATTTTTTAGCAACTATAATTGTTCATAAACTACATGATTGTAATCGTTGTATATAATTGCTCTGAATAGTAGCTTTTTATAATTCATGTCGTATCTTTCTGCTACTATGGCAGTATCTTTATGTGCTTATGGTAGTATCTTTAATTACTAGTTCATGTTTTGGTATGGTAGATTGGTGTAGGTCTACAATTCTCAACATTCTGCAAGCATAATTCATGTGTGAATTTTGGCATGTTTCTCGATTGTGTAGGTATACTATAGGAAAATTCACTTAGCGGACAATATCTTTGCAACATAGTCATAGTATCTTTCTATGTTTACGTTAGTATATTTTCAACATGATGTTAGTAGCTTTCTCGTTGTATGATATCTTTTCGACACACTGATAGTATCTTGTATCAGTTTATTTCAACACACTGATAGTGCTTTTTTTATGGATGTGTTTGTATCTTTTCGGCATTGTAATAGTATCTTTTTATGTATGTGTTAGTATATTTTCAATACATTGGTAGTATTCTCTTAGCATTTTTATTAGTCGTATCGTCTACATTTCATAGTTTTGTAGGTCTCTAAAAATAGCTTTCATAACTTTTGTGACCTTGCCGGATATTGTCAGAAATCTCACCGTAGTAGTTTTTGTTGCGGGTGACAGTAGCTTTTGTTGTTGGTGGTAGTAGCTTTTGTTGTTGGTGGTAGCAGCTTTTGTTACTGACGGTAGTATCTTTTGTTGTCAGTGGTAATAGTTTTCTTTGTTTGTGGCAGTAACTTTTATTGTTATCGGTAGTATCTTTTGTTGTCAATGATAGTAGCTTTCTTTGTTGGTCGTAGTAGATTTTATTGCTGGTGGTAGTATATTTTGTTATCGTAGGTAGTAGCTTTTGTTGTTGGAGGTAGTATCTTTTTTAGCTAGCGGTAGTAGCTTTTATTACTGACAGTAGTATCTTTTGTTGTCAGTGGTAGTAGTTTTCTTTGTTGGTGGCAGTAGCTTTTATTGTTGTCGGTAATATCTTTTGTTGTCAGTGGTAGTAGCTTTTTTTGCTGGTCGTAGTAGCTTTTGTTGCTGGCGGTAGTATCTTTTGTTATCGTAGGTAGTAGTTTTTGTGGTCGTCAGAATTCTCACAGATGGTCGACCGGAAAGTTCGTCGAAGTCAGGCAGAAAAATTTGCCGGAGGTTGGCCGGAGACCTCGCAGAAGGTCAGCCGAAGACTTTTTTTAGTTGTTGACTTTTTACAATATTAATGGCATTTTTGCAAAAAATAAGAGAGAAAATCTAATTTTTTAGTTAGATGGTAGTCTGTAATTTTGTTGAACTTTAATACCAAATATAAGACACTATTTAGGCTTGGGTAGACTTAATGGGTAAAAATGTTTGAGTGGACTTATATAGGATAAAATGTGTCAAAGTGGACTTCTATGTAATTGGTCCAAAGAACTATTGTAATAGATAGATAGGTTTTTCTAATAGAAAGCATAACTTAGATGACAACAACATCATAACATGTATACATGATACGTAAAGATTTCATCCTCACAAACAAGCTAAACTCTCCATCAAAGGAAAAGTAACATCCTCTTGGATACCATCATAATCACTTGAAGCTAGAAAAATTTCGTTATTAGCAAACTCAACAAATCTCTTGAGGGTCTCATTCCTCAGATTGTAAGATATGAACTTACCAGACAAATGCAACAAAACATCAGTTGAAGAATCCTCTACCTTGGAATCTGTTTCTTTGGAGGTCTCCCCCTCCTGAGAAAGTCCCAATACAACAAAAGCATTCCAATCGTGTCCAGGAAGATTTGCGACAAGCGGAGTAAGATCAACATGATACTTGACAAACCAGCCAGAGTAGTCTCTCTCCATCTCCATCACTTCTAATCAGGTGTTGCAATGCTCATAAGTCTCAATCAAATACAAACGGCCACCACACTCCCCAAAATATCTCTGTTTGAAGCTCGGCGTTGAAGTGGGCAATTTGTTCCTACGCAAAGGGACAGGAGGGGTAGAGGACACGAGCAGCAAACATTCTTGGCCTAGGTCAAAGTAGTGCATCACATCAGCTTCCTCTCTTATATATTCCTTCTCGTCATCCTCAAATGACAAGCAGATTGGCAAGCTTGATACCCATTCATTTCTGATCCAATGAACTGCGCCATTGCAGTATACTGCGCCTTCCCTGCTCCTGTAGTCGAAGTTCATTGCCTTCTGTCTGTAATCATGGTGCCTTCCCACGTCTGAGGGGGTGGGGAAGAAAGGAGTTTCGAGATGCTTCCACTCTCCGGTCTCAGATGAGTATATCTCTATGGAGTGCTGGCCCAGCGGGTAGTTGGTCACGCAGACCAGCTTGTAATGTGACGATTTAGAAGGATCAAAGGCCAAAGCATAGTGTACAAAAGAAAGTACGTGCATGTCTTCTCATATCAATTTGCACAAATTTGTTTCCTTATGATTTTTGGGTATAGGGTTTCTGATTAATCGAGTAATTCGAAGTCTATATGTTTACCCAAATCTTTTAGAATAGCTTATACTGACAAAAATTTTTTTATCCCCAATATCAGCAGCAGGAAATTAGATGGTATGGAGGAAGATCCAATGGTTATTGGGTTGCATATTTCTATGTCTTCAGATGGTTTGGAGGAAGACTTACATTCTAATCACCCATCTAGTCTCATTGAAGGCCCCATTGTCAATGGAAAGTATTATTTGTTATCACTTTTATCATGTTAAGAACTTGTAATTAGAGTTTGTTGTTGGTGTCGGGCTCCTCACTGGATAATCATGAAGATCATCTAGACCCTTTAATTATTTTCTTTTTCTTTGATTTACTTGAAGGCCTCGCCGTGACTAATATTGCGAATGAATTCCTCTCATTATTGGCGAAGTTGTTTGAAACTCGAGAAGACCTTCTGAGTGTTGTCCGTAAAATTGGGAAGTCGCAAGGGTATGCTATGGTAATCAAATGATCCAAAAGGAGTAAAGGTGGTGATAGACGTTATGTGCTTATTGGTTGTGATAGAGGTGGTTCTTATCGAACCTTCTCTACACTTGAGGAGAAGAAAAAAAATTCAGCTTCTCGTCTGATAGGTTGCTCTTTCAAGATTGTGGGAAGAAGTACAGCTGAAGGGTTGTGGAAGGTTGAGATAATTAGCTTATTTCATAATCATGATCCTTCCAGTGATATGGCCGGACATCCATATTCTCGTAGATTTACCAAAGAGGAAGCTCTACAAGTTGAACAAATGAGTAAGGTTGGCATAAAACCACGTCAGATTCTCTCTTCCCTTCGCCAAAATAATCCTGATCTTCTTGCAGTTTTAAGAAATATATATAGCAAGACAGCTCAATTTAGGAAGGAAAGTCTAGGTGGGCGTTCAATTATTCAAGCATTATTAGATGAGCTTGGTGGAGCTAGTTTTTATCATAATGTCAAATATGATCATTCTGGTCATTTGACTCATTTGTTCTTTGCTCATCCGACATCCATTGAGTTGACTAAAAGCTACTCGAGTGTCTTTGTAATGGATTGTACTTATATGACAAATAAGTATAAGATGCCATTACTTGAGATTATAGGAGTGTCGAGTTTCAACACTACCTTCTATTTCGTGTTTTGTTTTCATGCAAAAAGAGGAACAACAGGACTATCAGTGGGCTCTTGAAATGTTTAGTAAGTTGTTGGGAGATGGTGATCATCCATTGGCGATTATAACTGACAGGGAGTTGGCATTGATGAAAGCAATTCAGATTGTGTTTCCGGGGACTCCTAATCTTTTATGCATATGGCATATTGAAAAAAATATATATCCTTGCACATTGTAAGGGTCAGTTTAAGGAAGATGTAGATTGGGATGCTTTTATGTGTTCTTGGATTACCCTTGTAAAATCTTGGGATGTGTCAATGTTTAATGAAGCTTGGAACCGTTTTCAGCTTGAGTACAAAGACTATGCATCAGTTTTAGAAAGGACAACAAGATAGTAACTATGAAAGTCTTATATCCTGCATTAATATAAAGGCTCATACCCTATTTTAAATTTCGTCAGCTCCTCTTATAAACTTTATAAGTTCTTGCTACTCTTGGTCATCATAGTAACCCTCATCAGAACTTGAAGCATTTGACATCTTCAGACCCTGAAGATGCATAGCAAAACATGGTTTCATACTAATAAAACAGTAACTAGACTTTCAACACTGCTAGACAATCTAACTAGATCTACTACCTGGGCTCCAATACCATTTTAAGTCGCACCTGACACCCCAGGTTATGGGATGTGACAACACCTCAAGCAACACTTTCTCAAGTTATTGCCAAAAGAATCCATATTGTAGTTGAAAATAAACCGTCTACCGAATTAGCATATTATCCGTCTGTGGTAGATTAGTGGCATGGCCATTTAGGAAACAGAAAACCATATTACATACATGCATCATAGTTGATCTGCAAAGTTTTCATCTTATAGGCCTATACATTCAGGAACTATTACACCAAACTAATCCGTTAGTAACTTAATAGTGTTTCAAATGTCAGCTTGATAGAAATGAAGATAAACTGTAAGAGATTACTAGTTTGTAATAGATAGTTCTAGATTGATCAGCATGTTTTAGTTGACTTTTCAAAACCAGAAAAATAAACTTACATCAGAGCCCTGACTTTTCATAGTTTAAACCTGAGATTCGTCCTCCATTGCCAGTAAAACCATAGTGTACCTGGATAACCATAGTGCAAACCTGAGATTCAGCTAGATAACATGTCTACTTCTCCCTAACTTCATTGTTGTGAAGATACTGACTTCATTTATATAAATTATTGTTGTGCAGAGTGCAGAAACGTACTTCATTTATGGATAATGTACAGGTTTCATGAATAGTATAAACTGCAATCACAAAAGAAACTCTAGACAATAGATACATATAGCAGATAGATAACACAAAAGTCATGTTTAAGTTAGTCATATATTTGCAGGTTCCTAATGATCTGATATGCCATTATACCTATTAGATTTGATCCTAGATACCTAATTGTTGGAATCCCCATAAGTGGGATTTAAGAGTCCATAGTGCTTGATCTGCAATAAAAATAATTGACTAACAACAGCACCCTAAGTTTTCATCCTTAAAGCACTAAATATTAATATATTCATATGGGACACATGACATCCAGTAGTAGAATTGATGCAATTACTATCAAGATCCTGACAAAGGATTACAAACCCGAATTATAGTGGTCACTGTCAAAAAGGGGCCACTGATAACCATGGGGGAGTGATAATACCTAGTCTACAGTAAAGCTCGGCTAAATTTTGCTAGATTTCCACTAGTAATGAACAGTTGAGAAAACAAGTTCCACGGATCAAGACTTACCTACACAATCCCAGATGTTAAGTTTACCAAGCTCAATCTTTTGTATGTTTCTTGTGCACATTTGATTATGAAAACACACCAAACAGACAATTTAGAAAACACCACTTGCAATTGGTAAGTAGAACTTTCTAATACAAAGCATAAAACAACAATTCTACAAATAATCTGACAATCCAGAAAGAACCGGTGTTATAAATAGATAGGCATTTCTAATAGATAGCACAACTTACATGGCAACAGCAACATAACATGTATGGGATACATATAGATACGATCCTCACAAACAAGCCAGAGTCTCCATATAAGGAAAAGTAACAGCCTCTTCAATACCATGATTATCACCGAAAGCTTGAAAAAGTTCCTCATTGCCTAACTCAGCAGATGTCTTGAATGTCTCATTCCTCAGATTATAGGATATGATCTTACCAGGGAGGTGCAACAAAAGATCAGTTGAAGTATCCTCAACCCCATTATCTGTCTTATCCTCTTGAGAAAGGCCCAAGACAACACAAGCATCCCAATCCTCTCCAGGATAAGCCGCGACTAGCGGATTAAGATCAACACGATACTTAACAAGCCAGCCAGAGTAGTCCCTCTCCATCTCCATGACCTCAAATCGAGTCTTGCAATACTGAAAACTCTCAATCAAATACAAACGGCCACCGCAGTCCCCAAAACATATACGATCAAATCTCGGCCAACCATAATTAATGTCATAGCTAAGGTCTTTGGCAACCAAGGGGACAGGAGGAGGAGTAGCAGGGGCAAGTCGAAATTGTTCTTCACCTACATCAAAGTAGTGCAACACATCACAATCATTTCTTATCCAAGTATCTTTGGACCAAGAGTCACCTATCCTTGTCCTGCTCCAACACAAGCCAACTTGCATTCTATCTCTTATCCAATGAACTCCGCCATTGCAGTACACTGCGCCCTCCCTGCAACTCTCGTCGAAATGCATAGTCGTCTCCCTACCATCATCATCATCGCTGGCGAAGAGAGGAGTATCGAGACGCTTCCACTCTGCGGTCTCTGAAGAGTATATCTCTATGCGGTGGTGCCCCTCGTCGCGATGATCATTCCAGTAGAAGTAATAGGAGTGGTTGGTGAGGCAGAGCAGGAGGCGATTTTGAAGGGTCAAATGCCAGAGCGTAGCGTGCAAAAGTGGTGTCTGGATTGACGCTGGGGGAAGAAAGAGGACGGAACTCGTTGGTGGTGGGATTGACTACGTATACGGGATGGTGTTGAACTCTTTGCTCAAACGGTATAGGAATGTGGCAGAGGAAGAGGCCATTGCAGGACTGGAGAATCCTCAATTTAGATCCATCAGGGACGGAATCGGTGAGGGTTTTGAAGGGGCTCCACCCAGGTGGGATTTCACTGTCATTAAGAGGGATGGAGTTGAACGACTCGTCGAAGAAAGCGGAGATTTTGGGGTTAGGGTTTCGGAGAGTGGCGGCGACGGAAGTGAGGGTCGGAGATGAGAGATAGCCAGTGCTTGGAGACGGACTTGAAGCGGATCAGAGATAGAGGTGGAACCCTTACCAGGATCTACTTCAGGAGCTCTTCGATGTTGGCGACGGTCTCTGCCGACGATGACATTTTGAGCTCTCGTTCGCCCACAAAACGGGTTCAGGGTTTTTGCTCTGGCTGTGTTTCCAGAAAATGATAGAGGAGAGCGTTACTTTATGGGACTGAAGAATATACATTTTTAAGAATGGAATAACTATATTAAAAGCAAAGGAGCCCTTCTAGTAAAAATTAGTTTAAGATTTTTCGGTTTATGATTTAAAAGATCTATTTTTTTATCACATCTTGGCATCTCATCCGTTCAGTTTTTAGGTCTATATGTGCAGATCAACCTTACAAATTTTCAGTCAAATCGGTGATCGTTAAGGTAACAAACTAGATCAAATTAATAGACGAACCAAATCTGTCAAACATGAACCGTTCAAGTTCATAATTAGTAAATTACACTTATGAATGTCTTAACGATTTTCAATATGGCTGAAAATTTACATAAATGATCTACTTATAAATACATATAAACTGAACGGTCAAGATGTGGATATAAGATCGAAAAGTGAGATAAGCCGAAAAGTTCTCAACTAGTCCTCAACTTAAGGGTTCTCATTATAAGAACTTCCTTAAAAGAAAATTAGATATTTAATTGTAAATCGAAAAGAAAAAAAATGTATTTAATTATTTTGAAAAGTATTTGATGGCACTATATATGACATAGACGTAATAATTTAATTTTCAGGGTGAACCGATTCGAATAATGGGGAAAGCCAACGTTCCCATTAAAGAAGCTATTGCGCTTAGAGATAGCCTCATCAAAACAAAAGACTTGAATTATATTAACATCTTAGTTGAAGGTGATTCTGCCTTAACTATCAATTGTGTTACTTTGGCTAACCTAGGTTACAGACTGGAACTGTCGAAGATGATTTTGTCGATCTCAGTTAAGAATGTGATTAATTTTGACCTTTTTAAGGTTGGTTGCCCGTAAAGTGTTTCTTTATAATTGTAGTCTTCTAGCTTAAAAAAAACCTAATCAAGCCCTCTAAATAATCCAAGGACAAATGAGCAAAGTTAATTTGGTCGGTTAGAGTGACCAAGTGCACGCTACTAAGTTGACGGAATGACGGTTGAACCAAATTGAATGATAGCAATTTGACGGAGGTGTGACACCACTGTGATAAGTCATAGCCAGGGACACGTCCCCTATGCAGTTGAGTTAGTTGCAACCCTAAATATGACAGCAGACCCATCAAGCCATGGCCTCAATATTTCAGCTGAGACTACAGGAAGTGTCATAGCTCCCACTAACCAAAACGACCCCAAAGCCAATAGCCAAGAACACAATGTAGAATCAACCCTTCAACTTAGGATTGAGTACAACTTATCAACCCTATATTTGCATAACACACGAACTAAACGTAACAAACTTGGTCCATGCATTTGCAATGGGACTAATTTAACGAGAACAAACACATGTTTTAGAAGGGACCAGTCTGACATTAACATAGAAGCCTAGCATGACAATTCATCCATAAAGAAACTGTCATTTTGCTTAGCCTACTGTATTACCAAACCATCAACTGCTTTTATCAATTGCAATGTAACTTGAATTAATCAAAAATAATGTTCGGGCTATCTGCATTATTTAGCTTAAAGCTTATACGTATGTGTTCTAAACAAAGAAGATACTTCATATACTAGAACTGCATTTACGGTGTTCTCAAGTCCCACAAGCTGCACATTTTCAGGAAAAAAAAAAAAAAAAAAAAAAAAAAGTACCCACAAGCTGCAATACTTACACACACTTCCCCAACTGGCCGGGTCACTCAAAAAACTGTAAAACCATAAATAGCTAGCTCAGAGGCAACATGAACTAAACACAGGCCACATTTAAAACTACACTAGAGAAACATATAGCAGATCACAAAACACAAAGGCCACATTTAAGATTCAAATGTACATTTGTGCCCATGATCAGAATAATCAGATATATGTACCTGATCATCTGAAATTCTCTCGACATCGATGACATCATAACTGACATTAGGTATAAATAATGCTCCTGCAGCCATCAAAATATGGTTCCCAACTATGTAACCTTTTAGCCAAAAACGCTACATTACCATGAATTCATAGTCTAAGAATGTGGACATATCCAGTAGCAGGTTTCCATGATTTTCAAGACCCCAGCCAAGGGAGAACCATTTTGACAGGCAAATCACCAGTAGATGAGAATCAACAATAACCATATTTCCATGACTCTCTTTTTATTGTTAGACATAAATCTTTGACTTCAATCAACTGAAAGCTAAACAAAAAGGGAAGAGATAGTTCTACCACGAAAACACCAACATCATAGTTTTGCAGAGAATGACTTGTATGTATTGTTATTGTGCAGATACTGACTTCATTAATACATAATATTATTCTGCAGACACTGACTTCTTTTATATATTGTACAGACCAAAAATGTATAATAGAAAGAAACTCTAGACACAAGAAAATACACCAGATACAAACCACAATATGCAGGTGAATGATCTCTTATGCCCTAATACCTATTAGATTTCAAGATATGTTCACACTAAAGATTTTAAATCCCCTCATATAAATGGGATTAAGAGTTAGTAATGCTCGATCTCCAACAAAAATACTTAATAAGCAACAAGTTTCTCATCCTTAAGACACTATACAATAGTATTATCATATGGACACAGCCACCTTCCAGTAGTAGAATTGACTCCATTACTATAAGATCCTGGCAAAGGACTACACGTACACCTGAATCATAATGGTTGCTGTAAACACTAACCCCTTGGAATTGCATACAAACTCCAATAACAAAAGTGTTTAAGTGAGATAACATGCATTGTGTTTTCAGTCTATTTCATTCAACAAATTGGAGAATTACAGAGCAGCTATATATGACCCTACTTTGCATTCACCGTATGATGTTTTCAAATGCAAACCATTTTTCATATGTAAACTATGACCCTAGTTTGTGTTTTCAGTCTATTTCACTTAACCAAGTAGAGGATAACTGCATTCTTCACATGCTGTTTTAAAAACAGTGAAGATTGGCTAAACCTTACTAGTAATGAACACCTGGGAAAGGATGCTCCAATGATCAAGACTTAGGAATCTAAACAGTCCCAGATGCTACGGTTATCTAGATGAATCTCTTGAAAATTTCTTGTGCTAATTAGATTATGACAAACCACAAATAACTGACAACTTAGGTTTTGGAAGGAACCATTCAATTAGTTAAATAGCTAATACAAAGCATAATTTGATTACGACTAACCATTATAGATAGCATAACTTACATGGCAACGACAGCATAACATGTATGGGATACACATAAATTTCATCCTAACACACAAGTTAAAGTCTCCATGTAAGGAAAAGTAACATCCTCTTGATATGATGATAATCAACATCCTCTTGAATATGATCATAGTCACCTAAAGCTTGAAAAAGTTCCTTATTGCCTAACTCAACAGATGTCTTGAAGGTCTCATCCCTCAGATTATAGGATATGATCTTACCAGGCAGCTGCAACAAAAGATGAGTTGAAGTATCCTCAACCCCATTATCTGTCTCATCCTCTTGATAAAGGCCCAAGACAGCTAAAGCATTCCAATCCAGTCCAGGAAGAGCTGCGACTAGCGGATTAAGATCAACATGATACTTGGCAAACCAGCCAGAGTAGTTCCTTTCCATCTCCATGACCTCAAATCGAGTCTTGCAATGCTCAAAAATCTCAATCAAATACAAACGACCGCGGCACTCGACAAAATATCTCTGAGCCAAACTCGGCCAACTAGTGGGAAAGTCCTCCAAGCTAATGTTTCGGACAGACAAGGCAACAGGAGGAGCCACAGGGGCAAGTCGAAATCGTTCTTCACCTATGTCAAAGTAGTGCACCACATCACACTCATCTTTTTTCCATTCATCTCTGGACCATGGACCATCGCTTGTCTTTGTCCTTCCCCAACTCAACACAACTTCCATTCTATTTCTGATCCAATGAACTATGCCGTTGCAGTATACAGCCCCTTCCCTGCTCCTGTAGTCAAAGTGTCTTCCCCCGTCCTGGGGGCTGGGGAAGTAAAGAGCCTCGAGATGCTTCCACTCTCCACTCTCGGATGAGTATATGTCTATCAAGTGCTGCCCCTCATCATAATAATCATCACTCAAGTTAGTCACGCAGACTACCTTGTAATGTGGCGATTTCGAAGGATTAAAAGCCAGAGCATAGCGTACAACAATACCGTCATCCATGTCTTCCATGACGCTGGGAGAAGAAAGAGCCCGGAACTGGTTGGTGGTGGGATTGACAACATATACCGGATCATGTTTCGTTTCTTCATCAGACATGAATTTGGCAGAGGAAGAGGCCGTTGCAGGACTGAAGAATCCTCAAATTGGAATTGTTTATGGTTTTGAAGGTACAGGAGATGCGGGCTTGAAGATTTTGGGGTTGTGATGGAACTCGCAAATTGGTTTGGTTTTGCGGGAATTGGAATTGGTGAGGGTTTTGAAGGGGTGGGATTTCACGGTTATTAAGAGGGATGTATTTGAAGGACTCATCTGGTTTTGGGAGAGATGAAAGCTGAGAGTTTGTGTTAGGACTATCTCCATTACCTCGATATTAATCTGCTATTTCTCCATGGATCACATGTAATCCATCCCTTTCAGCAATGCTGGCAGCTCTGTTGCTATCATGACCACTTCAAACTGGTCCCTTTTTGTCTCCTAGAGTCTAGGACTCTTTTGGCTGTACTAGGTGGCATTAGTCCACATCTTCCCTTTATATTTGTACTTCTAGGCCAATGGCAAGATATCAATGAAATTATGCATCTTTAAACTCCCTTCTCTTCTCTCCTTCTCTCTGTAACTTCCTCCTAACCAGTTTGGGATTAGGGTTTTAGAGAGTATGGCGGCGACAGAAGACGGGGTCGGAAATGAGAGAGAGCCAGTGCTTGGAGACGGACTTGAAACGGATAAGAGATAGAGCAGGCACCCTTACTAAGATCTGCTTTAGGAGCTCTTCAATGTTCGCGATAGTTTCTACTGAAGAGGATGACATTTTGAGCTCTCAATCTTCCACCCAAAAGAGAGTTTAAGGTATATGCTTTGGATTATGAAGTCTCGGCTCAATACTAATAAAGAGCAAAAAAAAAAAAAAGTAAAATAGAAAAAAAATTACCAACGAGCTCTGCAGACACGTGTTACGTTAGGCGGAGTCTAGTGTCGGGCATAAACAGATTAGGATCCCCAGTTAGAAAAAAGAAAAATGTATAGAAAAAGATTTCGTATGAGCTTGGCGGACACGTGTTGCGTCTGGAGGGAGCCTAATGTCATGTCATGGCATAAACGGGTTGGGGTCCACTAATTAAAAAAAACTAAAAGGAAAAACCAAAATTACAAGAAGGGTCGGATTACTTCAGCCTGGTTTAAAGCTTCAAACTTCAAGCAAGAAGATGAAGATTCACCGTCGCTTCTAAAGGTCCTAGAGGGGGGTGAATAGGCCTTTTTTGAATTTTCGTTGACTTCTGTATCCGAGGATAGCAATGACTTGTGCTATCTCAGATTCATAGGATACGAATTTGCAGAAAGTAAATTGCAGCAAATAAAGAATCAACACAAGGATGTTTTTTTTCTCGCAGAAACCCTGAATGCAGGGAGAAAACTGCGTGTCTCTAACTCTTGAGAGACAAAACTTTCTACTAAGTTGAAGTAACTTCTTACAAGAATAATAGTTCTAGTGATACACTACCACAGTGCTATCCTTCCTAGTCCCGAACTAGTCTAGACCTATTCCCTCTCTTGTTTCTAAGTTCTTACAACATGGAACAGTTTTAGAAGCCTTGTTTGTGAATTCAGCTAACCACTAGCAGATTCAACATTGAATGCTTCTTGGGTTGGTTGCACTACACATCCCTCATGGTATGCAACATGATATGAGTTGATGAAAGAAGTTTTGAGTTCAAGCTCTAAGGTTTACAGTCACGAGAAAGACTTAAAACAGCATGAACAATGCAAGCTAAAAACTAGACTCAACAAAGAAAACGCAATAAGGCAGTTTTCAACAACCATTGAGCAAAGCCAAAGCTATAGATATATATAGGCAGACAAGGCATCAAAGATGATGCAAGTTGACCTCAACATGTTTCAGAAAGGTTTGGACAGAAGTGTTTTGTTCCCCATACTGAAAGTGATGTAACCAAATGGAGAGTTGACACAAGCAACCTCAATAAGACAAAGATACCTTTCCTAAAACATGAATGATTCAAAACAGGGAGCAAAGAGGTTTGAAACCCTCTTACTCAGTCCATCAGTGGACCTTAACACAGCCGATAGCGACTGGTCTTTGAATCACACAGGGACCAGCTTTGTATTGGATAATGTATCATAAAATCCAAGCTAGAGCCTTGAGCATCAAACCATTTGGTCACGGGTTGGCATAACAAAAGATCTCAACCCTTAGACTGGTTTGAGCGCCAAAGCACTTCCCACAAACTCAGTTGTCCATTTGAATTTAAAAGACCTATTAAACTATCATAACAGACTTTGAAACTCAGGACAGCAAAAAACTCAGTACTAGGATAGCAAGCGAAGCTGCTAACCTCTGTGAAAAACAATGATATGCAGATGCATGTTTTACCTGAAACCATAAGGGATATTAGTGCCGCTTGTTCTTGATGAGACAACAGCATCTTAAGGTGTTTTGCAGGATAAAAGGATTGCCACTATCCTTATACCTTCAGCTTCTATTTGGTATTTCAAATTCTACAGGTCAGTGATAATCCTCATTACATTTAAGCCACTATAATTCTTCTACCAAAGAGTAGCAGAATGTTCTGTGTTCATGAATTCTTGCAATGGCTCCCAGAAAGAAATCCAGACCCACTAAATTTATATAAATTTGAGCAAAATATTCTGTCTTTGAGGAACAAGCTTGTTCCTGATAACCTGCTCCGGGTTATCATAATGTAGAACTGCAATTTGTGGTGCTGCTATGTATCACTTCTTGTATATATTATCAAGTGATAAACTAGCTCGCTTGATCTCTGTGTGCTGAGATATGAGGTACAGGCTTAGAGACAGATTAGCCTAGCCTGATCTGTTACTATTAAGGAATCAATCTGGTTTACAGTTGAGTTCCACCATTCTAAAGAGCCGACTTTACTAATGCCTAGTAATGAAGTAGATTTAGAGGTCTTCAGGATTTCGGCTAGACTTCTATCATTTCTTGAGGACATTTTGGATGGAAGATACAACTCGTAAAGCACTATGACTATGAACAGAATTATTTGGAAAGATCTGTTGATCATCTGGTACTTTTGTTCCGGGTTGGAAAGGCCGGAGGAACGGATGGCATTTGAGCTAGTGTTTCCATTTACATTTAATCTTTATATCCATAAAAAGATTAGATAATGTGAGTTTGTAGCACAATACTGATGTGTGTTTAACAAGTCTTGTTTCAAACTTTTGATCGTATCAGAAACAGTATCACTGTATGGCAGAAGCACAGGTGCAACATCATCTCACTGAGAAGATTCAAAAGCAACAAGCCAAAGACGAAGAGAAGATTCAAAAGCAGGATCATACCAGAAATAGTGAAGGCCAGGTTAGACTAGTATAACCATTTTGTTAATTTATTGTAATATACTAAAATGGAGGACTAAACGATATCATTGATCCTTCTTTTAACAATCTTTGCAGGAGTGTCTACCGGACCACGTCGTTGTGCCATATGTGACTACACACTGTATCACCTGGTCACCAAGTTCATGGTGTGGTTACATTTCTTGCAGAAGGTTCCCTCAGAAAGCTATTCTTTGACTTGTGGCCACTGGTGGACTCGATCATTTCATAATCCAGCTTATCTGGGAAGTTTTTCTGCAGCCACTCCATGGATACCAAGAGCAACCAAATTAAGTTGATGCTTTCCCTTTTCTTCTCATGCCTATATCTCAGTACTTCTATCTCCCTTGCAGCTGACTCCATTACTACAAGCCAATCTCTATCTGGTGATCCAACCATTGTTTCAGCAGGTGGGGTTTTTGAATTGGGTTTCTTCAACCAGGTAATGTTTCAAACTTCTACATAGGCATGCGGTACAAGCATCACAGCAAACCATAGTCTGGGTGGCAAATAGGGAACAGCCTGTCTTTTGATAGATTTTCTTCAGTACTGAAGACCCCAATTTTTGGCTTGTGTATATATTTCTTCTTTTGTATCTTTGTTCATCTCTTTATAACCTAGTTCAAATGAGTTCATGCTTGAGTTAATTACAAGAATAAAGCATAACAAACTTACTTGATGTACTTGCATTGTCTATGAAGGTCTTCTCCTCCTGAAAAATCCACCTTAATTTTCTCTTAGCAATGGGACTCTGATTTAAGGAGAAAGAAAACATGTTTTAGAAGCTAGGGACCATCTGACATTTATATAGAACTCTTGCGTGACAGTTTTATCCATAAAGAAACCATATCAACTGCTTATCAAAGTGCAATGTAACTTGAATTAATCAAATAATGTTAGGAGGCTTATCTACAATATTTAGGTTAAAGCTTATACGTATGTGTTCTAAACTAAGATCATACTTCATATACTTGAACTGCATTTACAGTGTTGTCAAGTTCCACAAGCTGCCATACTTACACACTTACCCAACTGGGTCACTCAAAAGCTGTAAAACCATGAACAAAGTGAAGTAACTTCATTGTCACTTCACTAAGAAGGCCTCTATGTCACCAAGCTCATAAGCACCGGGCTGAAATGGGCACCTTCAATAGCTTAGACTATGCCCCAAAAGCCTTCGACTGGTTTCTTGAAGAAGAAGAAGAAACAAAGGGTGTATTGTTCTTCAGTTCATGTACAATATCCTGATAAGTGGTTACTCTATAGGGTGTTCAAGTACAATTCAGATGTATTCTTTCAGAGACAGTGTTTTGAAGCTAAGACTTCAAAAGAATCTCTACGCTTCAAGCTTCATATATAGTGCCAGAGTTGATCAAAATTCCAAGATATTTCAGGTATGAAGATGCTTATGCTAGCAGTCATGCATGCAGAAGCCTTGTAAACATTTCCAACTAACTTTTCAAATTAAGTAATCAATGGAGAATTGGAGATACTGAGTTCATATACAATCATAGATTGAAAAGACACATACATCAAAGTTGTGATGTGCAAGACCATGGAAAAAATATACTAAGCTCTATAATATATATAAAAAAACTACGGACAATCAAGGTTAAATGTATAGCTATCATGGACAGTCCTTGAGGAAGAGGCCTCTGGCCCTTGAGGCAGAAGTCTCTGTTGAATACTCACATCATGATACTCATCTCTGAAGGACTCAAACGCTAGCTTATGATCACTATACATACTGGAGCTTGTATTTAACTCGTGAATAACTGCTCGGCCTTCAAGCATGCTTAGTGCTGCAGATATTGTAGGTCTCAATGCTGGTGATGGATGGGTGCATAGTAGAGCTACTTTAATCATTCTCATTGCCTCTTCCTTGTTGAACTTGGATTCCAGCTTTGGATCCACTAGCTCCATCAGTTTTTCTTTTTGTTGCAAAACAAGGGCCTGCAGGATTGAAGACAGTAATCACCAAGATAACCAAGTCCCAGAAATAAAGCAACATGCATGGTTTAATTTCAATTGTATGGATGTGATGGAGATCTTACATAATCTAGAAGGCAAACATAATTCTCATCATGCCGAAATTTGACGTTGTTTTTGCCAGATACAAGCTCTAACGCAACAACTCCAAAACTATAAACATCTACTTTATCAGTTAAGTGACCCCACAAAGCATATTCTGGCGCCATGTATCCTCTGCACAATAAATAGGAACTAATAAGCACATTCTGATTTCTAACTCCTATGCATGGCATCACAAAAGGGTAAAATGATTCATACTGTAGCGTAGAGTATCAGCACTGAGTATATATATATAGATATATAATCCCCTAATATATTCAAGTGTCAAGTTAGAATCTATTATGAAGGAAAAAAGAAAAGATATATATGAAAGGTTTCTCACATAGTTCCAGCTACTCTGGTACTAATATGCGTCTTCTCCTCTTCGTCCAGCTTGGCCAATCCAAAGTCGGAGATTTTAGGGTTAAGGTCTCTATCTAGCAGTATATTACTCATTTTGATGTCTCTGTGAACAATTTTCAGTGTTGATTCCTCATGCAGGAAAGCTAGCCCTCTTGCAATGCCAATACATATTTTTTGCCTTGTAGGCCAGTCCAATTTCAGTTTATCATCTTCTGGACCTGTAATAAGAAAAATAATCAAAAAAATTACACACATTTATCAAACTAGTTCATAACATACTTACAATTTGCCAGCTTACCAAACAAGGTATGTGCAAGACTATTGTTCTCCATGTATTCATATACCAGCAACAACTGATTCCTTCAATGCAACATCCATACAATCTAACAAGATTTGGATGTTGCAAACCAGAAATCATTCCTATTTCATTCACAAACTCACGATTTCCTTGTTTTGACTTCGATGAAAGTTGCTTAACAGCAATAGTAGTACCATCTAATAACTCC
>NC_020494.1:5732484-5754366 GCF_000184155.1 Fragaria vesca subsp. vesca
ACTAGATAATTAGATTCAATATAGATATCCTTGACAATATTATTGTGCATGAACTTGCAAGCAGTCAAGGTCGAATGTTTGCAAAAAGCAAAGGTTCTTCAGCATTTGCAGGATCAAATGTTTGTGAAAAGCAGAGGATGTTCAGCATTTACAACTGAGTACAAGAATTTTGATTATGTCTTCATTTTGTATGGTTGTTCAATTTACAACTGTGTTGTGCATTGTAGTTGTATTGAAATATGGCCAAGTGATATATTTTTGTACCGCTTCAAATGAGAACATCCAGAAACATGGAATGTCTTTAACAAAGATGCAGTCAGGCATTACAATAAATGCAAAGGGCGTTAGTGATGTGACGGTGAATTTCATTGGAGCAACATTGGTACACGTTTGACAAGGAAATGACTGTTGACTATGTGATATGATGGTTTTGAATGATTTTGTTCGGTGAAGGTGTGATGCCCGCGCGTTTGAATTGCACACACAAGCTTAATGTTAATGGCACCTACTATGATGTCCCATGTACATATGAAAAATTGGTTCGTGTCTTGCTAAAAAATGTCCTTCCGTACCAATTTATATATCTTACAATTGCAAACTGTTATTTCCACTTACAATGCTAGAAAATCACAATATTGAGATGGACATGGTAGTCAATGTACTCACCATGTACTCGCAATATTTTCAGGTTTTTATCACTGTCCAAGTCAGTGCAGTTTGTCCATCACCTATGTGATATTGCTGCATTCTATCGGCATATCAAACAACAACAATATTGAACAAAACAGAAGCAATTGTGGTAGTTAATATCCGGCATTGCAAACCGCGGCAACGCGCGGGCATCACCTAGTAAATACTAGAAATTAAAGCTATGAAGTCAGAAACATACAGTTCCTTGAGGTACGGTAGCTTCACCAGTGATGGTGGAAGCACACCATCGAGGTCTTGACCCACAAGAAACCTGCAATATATACGAGGACCCAAAAACACAATCAACTTTGCCACATTGATAGTCATAATATTACAATTTGAGTTTAATCAGGGCATACATACATGGTTTGGACATGGCACACGTTGCCGGGGAAGGAACAGTTGCAGAAGAGGGTGTTGTTGTACTGATCCGTATGTGGAATTGAGAAAGTTGGAATATTTCTACATGGGTCGCTCAAATTCCAGTCCTTTTTGTTGAGTTGCTCAGCAATTTCATGAAGGGCTTGCACTGCCACACCCCCCACATTATAAGCAAAATCTCAAATCTTTTCCTTCGTAATTTCTACAAAGTTCAAATTATTAGGAAACAAAAGGAAACTCCCAACATACCCTCGTCAGCTGGAAGAGTCATGGCACCTGCTTCCAATGTGACTTGTGCCATGCAAATGAGCAATATGAAGATGACATCGTTCCTATAAATTCTCACCATTTTTCTTCCCTACCCACTTCTCCTTCATTCAGCTATGTATGAAACTATATATGAACTATGCCAAGATTTTATAATATCATCATCCATGGGAGTTTCATGGAAGATTAAACTATTTCTTACTTGTCAAGTCTAATCACGAGTTGAAGAAATAGGGTTTGCTTGACAAGTAAGACATAGTTTGAATGACAAGTAAGAAATAGTCCAATTTGTACTTAAGGACCTAGCTGATAAAGTATTCTCTTTCAGAAATGTCAATAATAGAAATTAATATACAAGTGGTAGATTACTACTTTCCTGTATTGTTCTCGTTCTTTTCCTTGTTTCTGTGACTACTGATTAAGAAAGTAGTATCTCACGTTTAAAACAATACAATTAAAAGTGAAAGATTGATACCAAGTCTGCTTCACTACAATACAATTAATTGGAAATCTAGTATCTCAAGTTTGCTTCAATCACATCCTGATAATGCTTAACTGAGATGTCTGCATAAGAATTTGATATGATATGGTAAGACTGATACTATAATATTTGTATTTGACAGTAATTCGAGTTCAGTAGTTCAATCCTGGAGATGAAAACTTGTTTGTGAGGAAATTTTAGTATAGAATTGTTTTACTTGAATGATGGATCCACCGAAACTAAGGTAGTATGCTGGCAGACTGGCAGAGTGTACTTAGATAGAAAAGAAACAAGCAAAAATGAATAAAAGAGTACGTGCATGATAATTGATAAATTTACTATCTCTCCACTTTCCAAATTCTTTTATCTGTAAGCCATTCCATTCCAAATAAACTGATAACGACTGAGTCAAGTCCATGCTTGGCAACATTTGCATTGTGGAAATTGTAACTTGTTTCAGTTCTAGCAGACTGAGACACTTGGGTCCAATTTTTCGTGTTTTCTAGTAAGTTGTGGCTATCTATTGCTGCGTCTCCTTTACATCGATCCTATATTGATCACCATCTCATTGAACTTTCAATATGACTGTGATGCCAAAGAAAGCAGTACTGTTCTTTTCTCTCGCAGAAAAAAAAATATATATATATTTGTATGCTAGCCCAAGTGATTTATCTTAATTTGACTCTGAGAAAGCTGACAATTCATAGTGTTATTTATCTTATTTTGAGTCATAAGCAAAGCTTCTCTGTGTTATTTTTCTTTTACTAAATGGTCCTCCTTTTTTCAATAACAACTTTCCACTAAGCTTCTTAAGCATATATGCAATTATTAAGTCAATACTAGAGTCATGCATATATGTCTGTTAATAATACTCAACGTAGAAGATGCTCTGTTTCATTATTATAAAAATAGGGAATGATTTATAAGTCAATCTCCACTTTTGTCCTTCATGAACTTGTGGCTGTGTTTCACAGCTTAGTTCAGATGCATGGATTAATTCTGCCGAGGAATCATTGTAAATAGGGAATGATTTGCATGCAAAGGGAGTATTCAATTCTGAGAATAAACACACAGCCAAACTTATAAATAGTAGCAAACAAGTCTTTCTGTATATAGTAAGACTGTACCTGAAAAATTATCAACCCAAGCAACTGATACTTAAACAAAAGAAGTCTAGGAGAAGGCAGATCAATGGGCAGGCAACATTGAACAGATTGCATGAGCAAAGCAAAGCATGCAAAATATGGCTTCTCTAACCACTGAAGCAGCAAGTTCTTCATCTTCTTCTCTCCCACCTTCTATATCACCAAAATAGTTACACCACTGGAGCAGACTATTTTTTAAACAATCGGTTTGAATCACGTGATGCATTCCAATTCCAATTCCTCCCCCGTTATACTAGCAGCAGCTGATTTCTTGGTGCCGAAATTGGTTGCAAATTTTTGGCATATAGAAAAAGTGAAATGTACAATAAGAATTCTTCATTTTAATGTTTTTCATTGTTGAGTTAATTGCTTGCAGATTGCACCATGCCACTTTGGTATAAGTTGCAACATATGCTCATTTTTTCAGCATTAAAATGATAAGTTTTTGTACTGGGATTTGACGTAATATTTAATTTTGAAACAAGATTATTTATGATTATTTTTGTTGTTTATAACATATGAATGACAATGAATTTAACTTCAAGAGAAACACCGAACAAAATTAAAGTACGCTTCCAACATTGATAAGCAGTCAAACGGAGAGAATCGCTGTGATGTATATCTTGAATGAGTTAAGCATGGTATCATCGGTTATGCATCAATTCGATCTCGTATAAATTTTAGATGTTGAAGAACTAACAATTTGATTTCCATCCTAAACATGACATTGCAAATTATACAAGAAAAAGTAGAGTGATCCGGAGATATATATACCTTCATTCAGACTTCTATGGAAATGAAATCTTACTTGATAGAAGTGAACTAAATTGATAATATGCAATTCAATCACATCAAGTTCTCAACCATATGATCGTTCGTAGATGGCCACGGGCAAAATATGATCGCAGAGAACACACATCGATCACATTACAATTAAAATCAAGTGAAGGCAAGTAGAAATATATATGCACTAATAAAAGCAATAGTAATTAAGTTTATTTCATCAAGGGAAATATCACAGAGAATTGATACATCCATAGTGTACGTACGTCACACAGGGTCATCACTTGGACGCCTGGTGAAGGAAGATAATGGACACCAGCAGAATAACTGGGATGATAATCACAACAGCCACGGTCCCGATGGACATGGGAAGAGCTGGACGCAGAACCAGAGTTGCGAAAACCAAACATATAGCCACAATCCACGACGAGTTGATAGAGGTGGAACCCTTACCAGGATCTGCTTCAGGAGCTCTTCGATGTTCGCGACGGTCTCTGCCGACGATGACATTTTGAGCTCTCGTTCGCCCACAAAACGGGTTCAGGGTTTTTGCTCTGGATTCTCAACTTAGTAGGACTAGTACGGTGTCACTTTATGGGACTGAAGAATATACATTTTTAAGAATGGAATAATTACATTAAAAGCAAATTAGATATTTAATGTATTTAATTATTTTGAAAAGTATTTGATTGCACTATATATGCCACAAACGTAATAATTTAATTTTCAAGATGAACCAATTCGAAGAATGGGGAAAGCCAACGTTCCCATTGCAGAAGCTATTGCGTTTAGAGATAGCCTCATCAAAACAAAAGACTTGAATTACATGAACATTTTAATTGAAGGTGATTTTTGAATTATATGAACATTTTAGTTGAAGGTGATTTTGCCTTAATTGTGTTATTAGAAGATTCAAATGCCCTTGGAAACTACTACAAATCATCAAGGATATCTAAATCATAACTTTCTCTTTCTTTGCTATCTCCTTCCACCATGTTATCTGGAGGCGAACTTTGTAGTCGATACTTTGGCGAACTTGGGTTACAGACTGGAACTTAACAGTGCTCAGAGATGACTTTGCCGATCTCAATTAAGAATGTAGTTAATTTTAACTTCTTTAGGGCTGGTTGCCCGTCAGGTGTTTCTTTATAATTTAGTCTTCTAGCTTAAAAAAACAACTGATCAAAAAATTCACACACAACCGCTCTTTGATTCAAAGGAGGAATGAGCAAAGTTTGCCGCCCGTAAATCCAAGGACAAATGAGCAAAGTTAATTTGGTCGGTTAGAGTGACCAAGTGCACACTACTAAGTTGACGGTTGAACCAAATAGAACGATAGCAATTTGACGAAGGTGTGGTGTGACAAGTCATAGCCAGGGACACGTCCCCTATGCAGTTGAGTTAGTTGCAACCCCAAATATGACAGCAGACCCATCAAGCCATGGCCGCAATACTTCACCTGAGACTGCGGCGAGTGTCATAGCTCCCCACTAACCAAAACGACCCCAAAGCCAAGAAGCCAAGAACACTGTAGAATTAACCCTTCAACTAAGGATTGAGTACAACTTATCAACCCTATATTTGCATAACACACGAATCTGCATTATTTAGCTTAAAGCTTATACGTATGTGTTCTAAACTAAGATGATACTTCATATACTTGAACTGCATTTACAGTGTTCTCAAGTCCCACAAGCTGCACATTTTCAGGAAAAAAAAAGACCCAGAAGATGCAATACTTACACACACTTCCCCAACTGGCCGGGTCACTCATAAAACTGTAAAACCATAGATAGCTAGCTCAGAGGCAACAGGAACTAAACACAGGCCACATTTAAAACTACAACTGCAATCATCCAAAGATTCTATACTAGAGAAACATATAGCAGATCACAAAACACAAAGGCCACATTTAAGATTCAAATGTTACATTTGTGCCCATGATCAGAATAATCAGATATATGTACCTGATCATCTGAAATTCGCTCGACATCTATGACACCATAAGTGACATTAGGTATAAATAATGCTCCTGCAGCCATCAAAATATGGTTCCCAACTGACACGACCCACCCCAAATTTCACCCTGAAACCCAGAGTAAGTCGTGCGGGGACCAACTCCAAGGAAAATTTTACCGAAAAATCGGCATAACCTCCCTTGAAAATGGACAACCCTTCCTAATAATACCTGCAAACACTTCTGAAAATTTAAATCCAACCTTAAACTCCTGGAGCCTCCGTGCTCCCCAAATCACAACACCACCCAAATTATTTACTAATCTAAACAAATCTCATATCCAACCATTTATAGGTTCAGAGCAACTCTAACAAGAAGAAAGAAAACATAATAAATTAACAAACGGAAGCTATATGATGACTATGCCTCATCCCCATGTACGTCCGACCTCAACTATGCAATCCTGCAAACTGGGCATTTTTAAAACGAAGAGCCCAGGGGAAAACATTTGAAACACGTTAGAGTGAGTGGACAAAAACAAATTAACGAATAAAATATTTATGTTTCCCCAAATCAATTTCCAAGAAAAATCGAATGCATGCTGCAAGCGATAAAACTTTTATCTCATAAATGTCGAGCCTCTCAGGCTCTATAATATATGTATGTATTTACACACGTCCTATACTTCCCTAATATAAATTCCATAAGTACGTACTAATATAGGCTACTACGCTACGCGTCCAAACGTCTCACGTTCAACGCCTTTAATAGCGGTGCTACACTACGCCATTAAGGTGGAACAGACGGGTTGTTATAAATATCGTGTCCATACCCCTATATGAATTAAACACTCATATAGGGCTACTACGCTCGCGTCCAACTCTCACGTCACACCATAATGCAGCTATATGCTACGCCATTAAGGTGGACAGACACATAGGACTAGCTAGCATTTTTATACATACTCTCCTCATAAACACATATTTATATTCACCGAAAATCCCATTTTCGGTAACTCTCCAAGAGAAATAAAATCATAAAAATAAAATGACGTCAAAATGCTACACAACAATAATTGTTCATCTATGAACTATAGCATGCATTTTATTTAAAACAAAGGTCCACTCACAACTCTAGGCATAAGCCCGATGAAATCCAAATCGCCACTCCAGAGAGGTTTCTTCCAACCCTGGCACAAATATAAAATTAATTTCCCAACTAAAACTCCAATATTTAAACAAAATAGGCAAAATTAACCGAGAGCCATAACTACGCTCATCATTGCCTAACTTCGATATTCTTAAATCGAAACGATCCGAACTTAAATATCATACTCAGCAGCCGTACGTAATTACAACCTCCCAAAAAATACGACTTAAATCCTACGGCCGGATTCTACATTAATTAACCGCCAAAAATACCACACTTCGGAAATTCATAAACCTATCCAAAACTCATCCAAAAATTCCATAACTCACTTCAAAAAACTCCCCTTAATATTCTAAATTTAAAACCCTAAAAATCTTCCAAACAGTGGCGGCGCCGGCAGCGGCGCCCGGAGGCCAATTCCGGCGACCTCCGATTCCTATGAAATTTTGACAGCATCTTCCTCTCATCATGCTCTACAACTTTCCTAACTAGCACAAACCCAAAATCCAAGCCTAACTAGGTCAAACGAGCAAAAACATCCTAGAACTTCCACCTCTAATTTCTCCTTACCTGAAGCGAACCGGAGTGAGCCCTTTTAGGGCAAGGTAGCTGGGTTGGAGACCTTCAAAACCGTACCAAGCTTGCCCGGATTGGTGGCCGGAGGAGGGAGTTCCGGCGAAGTGAAGCTTTGGACAGTCAGACCTTTCGGGTGGCACCGCTCTCTCACGGCGGAGCTAGGGCTCCTCTCACCGGTCCAGGGAGGTTGCTGGGTTGGAGGTCGACCGAACGGGACTGGTGCGGCGGCGGTTGGTGGCCGGACGGCGGCGGGAGGACGGCCGGAAAACCGGGCAGCGGGAGGAGCTCGGGGAGAGAGAAAACCGGGAAGAAAAAAAAAGAGAAGGGAGAAAATGGCTTTGGGCCTCCTCCCCCAAAACCGGTCCAACTTAATACCCATTTAAAACAAACCCAACTCCAAAAATAAAACACCCCGAAAAATAATACTCGAATAAAAATTACCTTTTACTAGCTAAAATTTACCATTTTTACCGTCGTCATATTTTCCTCCTACGAATAATCCTCTGAGCATAACCGTCCCCGAAACCCCTCTAGGGACCAATTAAACTATAACTTCAATGATAGAGACAGTAAAATTCTTATTATAACCAAGCTAGTAAATAAGGTAAAAATTTACGGATCGGGATGTGACAATTCTCCCCTCCTTATAAAAATTTCGTCCTCGAAATTTACATACCTGACATTCGAAGAGATAGGGATACTGCTACCTCATTTGCTCCTCTGATTCCCAAGTAGCTTCTTCTACTTGGTGACTCCTCCACAGAATTTAACAAGAGGAAAAGATTTGCTTCTAAGCAGTTGCTCCCTCTGGTCTAAAAACTGAACCGGATCCTCATCAAAGGTCAAATCTTTCTACAAAATAATCGGCTGCTCTTGCAACCCATGAGAGGAATCGGCAATAAACTTGCGAAGCATGGATACATGAAACACATTATGTATCCTGGATAACTCTGGAGGCAAAACTAACTGAAACGCAAGAGAGCCAACTTGATCTAAAAACCCATAAGGACCAATAAATCTCGGACCAAGCTTTGCACGTTACTAAAACGTACCACCCCTTTCCAATGAGACAATTTTGAAAACACCCAAAATACTCACTTGAAACTCATGGTCCTTCCTGCGAACATCTTTAAAACTCTACTAGCTACTAAGAGCTGCTTTGAGTCTAACTCTGACTCCTTTAACCTTTTCATCTGAATCCTGAATTATTTTAAATCTTCTCGAAGACTCTAAGTCCTTCGTTGAACTACCACTAACGTTAACACGTAAGTGAGTTCAGTGATACCTATTCCAGAGTACGAGTACCCATAGGTATGCACACTCTTTCCTGAGCAATGGAAATAGCTAATCCAAATAAAACGCATAAATTTGCTATCACCATCGGGCTCAAATCTCCTAACGTCACGCAACAACCTCGATAGCACGCTGCTCACAACTCGACAATGAAGCTCACTTGCTAGGAAACTAAAGTTCACATATTCCCACATGCTTATAGGGGTCAAAATTAAGACCCGCTAATTGAACAGATTTTTAAGGATGCAGACACTATAGAACTGCAACAATCACTCCTACTACTGAGACACCTCGCAGAGTCTTTCGCGGAGCCAAAGCTCTCGCAAGTCCACAAGATAACCTTGCTCTGCCTAAATGACCAGTCCACCAACATATGATAACCTCGATTGCCGAAATAACATTATGAAAAGATCAATACCACGACACTTAGATCTCTCCACCAAAACTATTACATTACCATTTTCTGCACCACAAACTAGCAACTTATGGGAATTTCCAACTCTCTCCTGATTCTGCTATCTCCACTATTATTTACCAAAAACCAGAACATAATCTGAAGCATGACTAACACGTGGAAACTAGATATTCCTCCTTGCTTGCCATAAACAAAAAAACTAATTAATGCCCACGAAGATTGGCACAATCAATTCATGATGCTAACTTGACGTTGAAATCCACGTAAAAAGAACACCTTCTTTTAAGCATTGACAAAATTTACATCTCCAGCCATGCTACTTATTCGGGTGCAACTGCGACCCCAAAAGCAATCATTAAAAAAAAACACACGGCTCACTCTAGCCGTTCCATAAGAATGATTCTAAATGCCAAAACCTTTGGATCCGACAAACACATTTCTTTTTCTACCTCCATAAATAATTAATCTGATAGAAGAAGACGATCTGAAAAATCAGACACGCTCAAGTCTCCTACACATCACAGGGCCATGACTTCCCACCAAAAAGATTCTTCGAAAACCGAGCTTGCAATAACATGCGACTAACAAAAGCAAAGATAAATTTTTATACAAGACCTCCCAAATCATACTTGGATCAATGAGTGGTCCCACCACAATACGATCCCGAGAAGAGACGCTGATCAACCTATCAAAAACTACTACTCTCAATATTAAAACTCTTAATAAAACTTGACTCTAGACGCTTCTTGAGTCAACAGGGGAAAACCCTCTTCCATAATGCTACATCATGAAATATACCTACAACAACACAAACCATGAAATCAACATCACCATGCAACTCTTAAACTACCACATAGGATTTACAGCATCAAGACTCATTGCTTAAATGAACTCCAGCTCACTTGGAATCACCACTGGATTTATTCCGGATCCATGACTACGACACAACTACCAATTTATCATTTACCTCAAAACTTTGAAAAATAACCAGAATCTCTACCCTTCAAATCGAAGCGTTAAATCCGCATTCCAAAATTTCAAGCTCTGAGGCTGCTACCCAAAAACTACAATAGGAATAATTTAAATATTCTCATACACACCACAACCAAAACTTTACTCCATCTCACCAAATTAGAAATAAGGTGAGAACAGATCCTCCCATTGTTGTGTCGTAGTTAGTCACCCATTGCGACGAAGTGATGCCAAAAACCAACTTCGATCACAAATTTGAGACTTACATCAACCACCCGGAATGACATTGCTTAAAAATTACTTTGGACACCCACGCACTCTTGCTTTATGATCCAGTGGGTTCTATTCTACCGCTGCCACTTCCACTAATTTCATGCAACTACCTTAGAATTTATAAAACAAAAACTCATGACAACACCTATTTAAAATTTCACCATGAGCTGTCGTAAAACCGAAGCGACCACAACCATCCCGCTCTTACTCCACCATTACTTTTCAATTCCATTTAAATTTATCATCTTCCCAAACACTCAACAAATTTGGAAACCAAACTTCAACACCCAGAATTCCGAAAGAATCCATAACGTCCCCACGATTAAAATACTACAGCCGACAGAAGTCGCTCAATGTTTTAAAGCTTGCTCGAAGCTCTAAACTTTTGATGACACCATTCAATTTGCAATAATTCCCCGACCGCGACACAACATCAAGTTGTCACAACGCACTGACGAATGACTTTTGTAAAACCAACAATCCAAGTCATTCTACTTAGTGCTTTAACAAACTTCAACTAACCCACAATAGAGACCAAAATCATCAGAAATCTTACTATTCATCGACTACTAACATCCATCATTTTCAAAATATATTACCACTACCATCTGGATAAAATGCTCTAAGGATAGAAACATATCCATAATTAGCACTGTAGAAACCAGAACATATACCGCCATAACCAAAATTATCCCAACATGTTCCCAATTGATTTATGTTGCAGATAAAATTTTTGGCAAAATGGTCTTCAATCAAGACTTATCTAAATTGACATTTAGCTCTTTATGCAGCAATACCTTACCACCCAATCACTAGCCACAAATTTCCTAAAACCTTGATTAACCCAAGACTAGGGTCCTCAACAACTCATATAGGTACCCATTTGAATTACCATTGGATACCTCACCTCATCATTTCAACTAACTTTTTCATCAATAGAATACACCACTACTTCGAACTTTCCTTCCAACTTAACTCTCTCAGAAGTCACGTAACTCAATACCAAAATCTCCCATCAATCAATTTTTGACTCCAATCTTGCCCACTAAAAAAAAATGGACAACTTCAAGGCATTAATCATCAACATTTCACCCAACAGATTTGCACAAGATGCTCACCTTAGCATCTTAATCTGAAACCTTAATCTTAATTAACCCAATCAATCATTGGATACCTGAAAGGAATGCTAACAAGCTTTTTCGTTCCCCACTCGCAAAACAACTCCAACAATTAATATCAAAGATATTAATTTAATGAACCTTGGAATAGGTGCAAACTATACATCTTTTCAAAACTCGAAGGATGAACACTCAAGAGGTCAGCGTACGGAGGCATAGTCTTAGAGATGTAGACATTTATGGCACACTACTGTCCATAAATAAAAGAAGAACAACTACATCACAACCTTAATCAACACATAGTGTCTTCAGCATATAATGCTAATAGATCCGCCGCGGTCAGACCATCACTCTATAGACACTGAGCATGACCAAGAATATGAGGTAGTACTAAAAAGAGAAAGGAAACGAATAACCTAGTGCTCTGATACCAACTGACACGATCCACCCCAAATTTCACCCTGAAACCCAGAGTAAGTCGTGCGGGGACCAACTCCAAGGAAAATTTTACTGAAAAATCGGCATAACCTCCCTTGAAAATGGACAATCCTTCCTAATAATACCTGCAAACATTTTTGAAAATTTAAATCCAACCTTAAACTCCTGGAGCCTCCGTGCTCCCCAAATCACAACACCACCCAAATTATTTACTAATCTAAACAAATCTTATATCCAACCATTTATAGGTTCAGAGCAACTCTAACAGGAAGAAAGAAAACATAATAAATTAACAAGCGGAAGCTATATAATGACTATGCCTCATCCCCATGTACGCCCGACCTCAACTATGCAATCCTGCAAACTGGGCATTTTTAAAACGAAAAGCCCAGGGGAAAACATCTAAAACACCCTAGAACTTCCACCTCTAATTTCTCCTTACCTGAAGCGAACCGGAGTGAGCCCTTTTAGGGCAAGGTAGCTGGGTTGGAGACCTTCAAAACCATACCAAGCTTGCCCGGATTGGTGGCCGGAGGAGGGAGTTCCGGCGAAGTGAAGCTTTGGACAGTCGGACCTTTCGGGTGACACCACTCTCTCACGGCGGAGCTAGGGCTCCTCTCACCGGTCCAAGGAGGTTGCTGGGTTGGAGATCAACCGAACGGGACCGGTGCGGCGGCGGTTGGTGGCCGGACGGCGGCGGGAGGACGGCCGGAAAACCGGGCAGCGGGAGGAGCTCGGGGAGAGAGAAAACCGGGAAGAAAAAAAAAGAGAATGGAGAAAATGGCTTTGGGCCTCCTCCCCCAAAACCGGTCCAACTTAATACCCATTTAAAACAAACCCAACTCCAAAAATAAAACACTCCGAATAAAAATTACTTTTTACTAGCTAAAATTTACCATTTTTACCGTCGTCATATTTTCCTCCTACGAATAATCCTCCGAGCATAACCGTCCCCGAAACCCCTCTAGGAACCAATTAAACTATAACTTCAATGACGGAGACAGTAAAATTCTTATTATAACCAAGCTAGTAAATAAGGTAAAAATTTACGGGTCGGGATGTGACACTATGTAACCTTTTAGCCAAAAACGCTACATTACCATGAATTCATAGCTAGTCTAAGAATGTGGACATATCCAGTAGCAGGTTTCCATGATTTTCAAGACCCCAGCCAAGGGAGAACCATTTTGACAGGCAAATCACCAGTAGATGAGAATCAACAATAACCATATTTCCATGACTCTTTTTATTGTTTTATACATAAATCATCATGACTTCAATCAACCGAAAGCTAAACAAAAAGGGAAGATAGTTCTACCACGAAAACACCAACATCATAGTTGTGCAGAGAATGACTTATATGTGTTGTTATTGTGCAGATACTGACTTCATTAATACATAATATTATTCTCCAGACACTGACTTCATTTATATATTGTACAGACCAAAAATGTATAATAATAGAAAGAAACTCTAGACACAAGAAAATACACTAGATAGAAACCACAATATGCAGGTGATCGAATGATCTCTTATGCCCTAATACCTATTAGATTTCAAGATATGTTCACACTAAAGATTTTAAATCCCATCATATAAATGGGATTAAGAGTTAGTAATGCTCGATCTCCAACAAAAATACTTAATAAGCTCTCATCCTTAAGACACTATATAATAGTATGATCATATGGACACAGCCACCTTCCAGTAGTAGAATTGACTCCATTACTATCAAGATCCTGGCAAAGGACTACACATACACCTGAATCATAATGGTTGCTGTAAAGACTAACCCCTTGGAATTGCATACAAACTCCAATAACAAAAGTGCTTAAGTGAGATAACATGCATTGTGTTTTCAGTCTATTTCACTCAACAAATTGGAGAATTACAGAGCAGCTATATATGACCCTACTTTGCATTCACCATATGATGTTTTCAAATGCAAACCATTCTTCATATGTAAACTATGACCCTAGTTTGTGTTTTCAGTCTATTTCACTTAACCAAGTGGAGGATAACTGCATTCTTCACATGCTGTTTTAAAAAACAGTGAAGATTGGCTAAACCTTACTAGTAATGAACACCTGGGAAAGGATGCTCCAATGATCAAGACTTAGGAATCTAAACAGTCCCAGATGCTACGGTTATCTAGATGAATCTCTTGGAAATTTCTTGTGCTAATTAGATTATGACAAACCACAAATAACTGACAACTTAGGTTTTGGAAACCACCATTCAATTAGTTAAATAGCTAATACAAAGCATAATTTGATTACGACTAACCATTATAGATAGGTACTTCTAATAGAAAGCACTTACATGGCAACAACAGCATAACATGTATGGGATACACATAAATTCCATCCTCACACACAAGTTAAAGTCTCCATGTAAGGAAAAGTAACATCCTCTTGAGTATAATGATAATCAACATCATCTTGAGTATGATCATAGTCACCTAAAGCTTGAAAAAGTTCCTTATTGCCTAACTCAACAGATGTCTTGAAGCTAGGTCTTCCCTCAGATTATAGGATATGATCTTACCAGGCAGCTGCAACAAAAGATGAGTTGAAGTATCCTCAACCCCATTATCTGTCTCATCCTCTTGAGAAAGGCCCAAGACAACACAAGCATTCCAATCCTCTCCAGGAAGAGCTGCGACTAGCAGATTAAGATCAACACGATACTTGACAAGCCAGCCAGGGTAGTCCCTCTCCATCTCTATTGCTAGAAATCATGGATTTATTGAATGTAAATGCTGAAAACAACAAAGAAGAGAAAGAAGACTATGGAGGCTACATTGTGTCTATCTTGATTAAGAGAGAATGAGGTTACAACAATACATATAGGGCTTAGAATATAAACCCCCCCCCCCAACCATATGCTTGGGAACAAGCATAATGGTTGCCTGCAAACTACACAGATATAGACCCAAAAAAAAAAAAAAAAATACAAGAAAACACCTAATTCAATAACCCAACAACTTGATATGATAAGATCAACTAGCTTCCATCTTGACTTGCAACAAATGTGTTAACACTGGAATCACCCAAGTATATATAATGGCTGGATCAAGATATATAAGTCTCAAATGCATCAGAACAGAGTCTTCTTCAATGCTCAAGATACTGTATGCAATATCAGTCAAGGCTTTCAAGCAATAGCAACACGACTTCAAGCTGAGAAGCCAATAACCAAGCATCTATAAGATCTTGCTGGCTTGTTGGTCGCGGCAACAAATGAGGCAACATAAAGGAGGAGAGCAAGGGTAGCAGTGCATCAAACAAACCATAAGATGAGGAAAAACTGAAAATTCTTCTTGAACTTGAAAAATTTGTTGATATCTGACTTTGCATACTGGAAAATCTAAAAGGTTGCATCCACTACACACTGCATATTACCTACCATTCTGCTACATATGCATTTGCATGGTCTCACTTTTAATGAGGTGCCCACAGCCTTAGCCCAAAAGATTATAAAGGAAAAAAGAACAAAAAGAAAGGAAAACAAAAAAGCAGAAGGCAAAAACGAATGATAGTGCACTTTTTCAAAATTTGGTTTAGAAAGTAAGTGAACAGATTTTGGACTTGAGGTTTCATTTTGTATCGTAATTGAATAGAAGCAAAGACTGAAATTGAACATAGAAGCAAAGACTGAAATTGAACAGGAATCCAAATGCCACTGGTAATTGTACAAAGTTGTTTGAAATATAATTGTACAAACAAAGTGAAAGTGAAGCTTAAAGGATAACAAGACCAGATTTGGTAAAAATTTCATTGGTAATTGTACAAAATTTTGTTTCAATGGAAATTATAGAGAATAAGAATGGAAAAATAGGCTAAAAAGAAATCAAAAATGGACAAGACTGTGGGCAATTGAATATGTTCAAGCAGCATATGAGCATATCGGGCCAAACCACAACAAATCAACCTTATAACCCCATGTTGAAATACAACTCAAACCATTCCGAGAACAATCAACCAGCTCTAATCAATCATTCCAATAGCAGACATAGCCCAAATCTTCAATTTTGATAACATGTAAACACCTCCCAGAATATACATAACTAGCACAAGAAGCCACACATCAAACAGAAATCCAACTCATCTAGCCAGAATCTCTAGTCCAGAAGAAATATAAAACTCTTCTTCAAACTTTAAACTTCAACTTAAACTTCATCAATTGACAAAAGAAATTAAAATCGGACAAATAATGATACTAGCCAAGACAACCGAGATCACAACCTCAATAGCATGATTCCAAGAGATAGAAATGACCAAATCTGAAAAGAGATTACCATCGGTAAGAGAATATGAAGATGGGAGCTGGCTGAGAGGAGAGAGCCACATCACCGGCTCAGAATACCCATCTCGCATTCACCGTAGAATCTCCTTCTCCGACATCATCCTGACTAAATCTAAGAACGACGGATGGAAAAGAGACTACATGAGACCGTGCCGGAGAGAGAGAGGACCAGAACGCGAACCAAAGATGGCGATGAAGGCGAACAGAAGAAGTCGTACTGGGCATCTCTGATGGGAGGACTGACGTCTTCGATTTGACAAGATTGGAGGCTAGGGTTTCGATTTGGGGAAAGAGAAATCGCTAAGAGATTAAAATGCGGAAGCAAAGAGAAAATCACAAAAGCCACAAGGTACCAGAACGGGTACCATGGGCTCTGATACCATGCTAGAAATCATGGATTTATTGAATGTAAATGCTGAAAACAACAAAGAAGAGAAAGAAGAGAAAGAAGAGTTTACGTTGTGTCTATCTTGATTAAGAAAGAATAAGGTTACAACAATACATACAGAGCTTAGAATATAAAATAACTTAAATTTCCTTGCGACTTGATTGTCATAAATCTAGCATATATTTAACATATCAAGTCTTGCAATGCTCCAAAGTCTCAATTAAATACAAACGGCCGCCGCACTCTCCAAAACATACACACTCGAACTTCGGCCAATCAGTGGGAAGGGCAAGGTTTTTGACAGACAAGGGGAGAGGAGGAGGAGTGGCAGGGGCAACTCTCAATCGTTCTTCACCTACATCAAAGTAATGCAACAGATCACAATCATTTCTTAACCAAGCGTCTTCTTCAGACCATAGACCGTCCCGTATCCTTGTCCTACCCCAACACAAGCCAACATGCATTCTATCTCTTATCCAATGAATCGCGCCATTGCAGTACACGGCGCCCTCCCTGCTCCTCTCGTCAAACTGCATAGCCTTCTCCCTACAATCATCGCTGGGGAAGAAAGGAAGATCGAGACGCTTCCACTCTGCCGTCTCGGATGAATACATCTCTATATGGTGGTGGCCTTGGTCACGATGATCATTCCAGTAGAAGTAGTACGAGTGGTTGGCCGGTCAGGCAGAGTACCTTGTAATGTGGAGACTTGGAAGGGTCAAATGCCAGAGCGTAGCGCACAAAATAGGTGTCTGGGTTGACGCTGGGAGAATAAAGAGGAAGGAACTGATTAGTGGTGGGATTGACTACATATACCGGATCAGGATTTCTTCGTTGATAAGTTACAGGGATGTGGCAGAGGAAGAGGCCATTGCAAGACTGGAGAATTCTCAATTTGGATCCATCAGGGACGGAATCGGTGAGGGTTTTGAAGAGGTTCCACCCGGGTGGCATTTCATTGTTTTTAAGAGGGATGGAGTTGAAGGATTCGCTTTCTTCTAGGGTTAGGGTTTTGGTGGCGGCGACGGAAGTCGGGGTCGGAAATGAGAGAGAGCCAATGCTTGGAGACAGACTTGAAATGGATCAGAGATAGAGCAAGCACCCTTAATTACCAGGATCTGCTTCAGGAGCTCTTCGATGTTGGTGACGATTTCTGCCGACGATGATGACATTTTGAGCTCTCAATCTTCCACCCAAAAGAGGGTGAAGGGTTTTTGCTTTGGATTATGAAGTCTCATCTCAGTACTGATAGAGCAAAAAAACGGTCAAAAGAAAAAATCTCTATTAATTAAGGCAATTTGCCTTGTGGAACTGTCATGGTTAAATTTTGAGATATCCCTCAAATTACCCCTACATGTAGAACTCTTAAAACAAACACAAATTAATAAGTGAAGGGTAAGATAGACAACCTCCAAATCCAGAAATCTCTTAATTTGTCAAAAAAAACAAAAAAACAAAAATCTCTAAAACAGTTACCTGCAACTGACGACCAAATTTTATGGAGAGAAGAGGAGTTGCCAACTCCCACTTAAATTCAGTTTCTTTGCATTATCTTCTATATCTATTAAACCGTGCAAAAGACGTTCTCCTCTTTGTTATGAAATCTCTTGCTCTCGATCATATACGTCAAAGATGAATACCACGGGTTAGTTCAATAAACTGATTAGCAGTTTTCTTCTTATACGTTCTCTCTTCTTCTTATTCTAAACCCTTATCATTCTCTCTTTCTTTCAAGATATGCCGCTTTACTCTTTAACACATAAAGGTAATCACCTATTTTGTTATTGCAGATCATTCACACCTTTTCGTTCATATTTTTCATTTGCTGCAAACAACTAAGATCATATTCATCAAAGCTTTCCATTTGTATATTTTGGTATGCATATTGTGATATAATATTTCTGTTTCTGTCAAGGTGCAGGAGCTTTAGGGGTTTCATATTTATACCAAGGCACAAAAAATCCTACATAGTCGTTGATATAATAGAATCCTTGAAAATCGACTAACTTTTCAATACCACTAGATTTGGAATGATATTTTAAAGTCATGATTGAATACCAACAGATTTTTAAGGACTTTTTCAAATCTGAATTGAATACCTATAAAGTTTAGAAATACAAAAAAAATCCTATAGAATCTTAAATGAATACACCCCCCTTAGATTAGATTATGGCTGCGATTTCACCCCTTCTTATGAACTCTTTTTTTCCTGATTTTTTCGAATTGTTTTTTGATGACGGTTTCGACTTGCACAAATAACAACCGTTCCGTCCCAATCTCTTTATGTTTTCTTTTCCTCATCTTCCTCGCCTTGCACAAACAAAACACAATGCCACATATTGCAGTTATAATTCTCTCCAATTAAACGGCTTATTTCTATATAGAAGTCGGGCTTTTCTTTTCTATGAGTTGCCATGAGGTACCTATTTTCTTCCTGTATCACTTTTATGAATTTTCCATTGAAGGATTAATTCTTTTTCTTCCTGCCTCAGTTCGTTACTTGGTTGACACCATGATTCTTGATAAATAATACTATTGCGAAAGGATGAGGGATAGAAGGGTTAACGAGGAAACAGATCGGGTAGGTTTGTGTAGATCAAACTGAACATGGTTATTTATTTTTCCAAATTCAATTTGTACGTCGAGTCGATGTTCGGTCAGGTGTGTAGGTCACTGCATATTATTTTTATGATCTCAAAGTGAATTACTTCAAGCATCTGGGGTTGAGGCTTATAATTTAACCTTTTGTAGTAGTGGGAATATATGTAGGCATGTAGCATTCGAGGTGTATCAATGGATCCATTGCACAACTATGCAGAAGAACATACTGACTTGCTGATTACGGTAGTCTATAAATGTAATTGCCTTAAGGGGTACTGTGAAACATGCAAGTGAGATTTATTTACCTGTTTTGGGGAGTTTTGTTCATTGCTTCCTAGCCGGGTCCCAAAGTTTGTTTTGTTCTTTGTCATTAACAGTAGTTAAGGACTTGAGGTATATATTGCATGAATTGGTTATATGTATCCACTTTTGAGACGCTAATGGACAATCAATTGGTAATTCAAAGCAACTGCTTGATATTGAGTTTAAAAAGTTGCCTATTGCATTATGATGTTTCTATCTAGCAAGAAGAAAAGTTTGTGTTTATGGCGCAAAAAAAAAAAATTATATTTTTCATTACTACATCAACATATGTTGTAATAGAATGACTTCTCGCACGTACGACCGTGGCCCTTTCGCACGCGCATCATGTGTGCAGGAAGGCTAGAAGTCATAATAATCCACTAGATATATATTGTCATAACTATCCCTTCTTTTGCATATGACCAATTCATGACAACAACGAAAAGTGGTGATACTGTCTTTGTTTAAGTCTTTTTTTCTTAGTTAATATTCTTTATAAAAAAAATTTTTAAAAAAAAAGAGACAAAGTGCAAATGAATTTTATCAGATTTTCCAAAAATTATAGACGAGCGGCTTCCACGTATGTTGTTATGTTGTTAGTTTTCGTTTTTTTCATCTGTCTTACAGTTGAGTGCATTCCGATTAAAAATTAAAAATAAAAATGAAACGAATCTACGTTATTATTTTGATTTTGTTTCATCAGTCTTTACATATTTGTGGATTTTGTATACAAAATAAAAATATTAGAACAAAAAAAAATGAAACGCATGCGCGAGAGCGGCCTTTTCGCACGCGCATTGCGCATGCAAAAAGGCTAGTATAAAGAAAAAAAATTACTATAAGCTTTGCGGACACGTGCTGCGTCTAGGCGGAGCTTAATGTCATGACATGAACGGGTTGGGGTCCACTATTAAAAAAAAAAACTAAAAGGAAGAACCAAAATTACGAGAAGGGTCGGATTACTTCAGTCTGGTTTAAAGCTTCAAACTTCAAGCAAGAAGATGAAGATTCACCGTCGCTTCTCTTTGGTATTTCAAACTCTACAGGGCAGTGATAATCCTCATTGCATTTAAGCCACTATTATTCTTCGACCATAGTGTAGCAAAGTGTTCTGTGTTCATGAATTCTTGCAATGGCTCCCAGAAAGAAATCCAGAATTCCAGACCCACTTTTATTATGAATTTGAGCAAAATATTCTGTCTTTGAGGAACAACTGCAATTTGTGGTGCTGCTATGTATCACTTCTTATATATATTATCAAGCGATAAACTAGCTCGCTTGATCTCTGTGTGCTGAGATATGAGGTACAGGCTTAGAGACAGATTAGCCTAGCCTGATCTGTTACTATTAAGGAATCAATCTGGTTTACAGTTGAGTTCCGCCATTCTGAAGAGCCGACTTTACTAATGCCTAGTAATGAAGTAGATTTAGAAGTCTTCAGGATTTGGGTTAGACTTCTATCATTTCTTGAGGACATTTTGGATGGAAGATACAACTCGTAAAGCACTATGACTATGAACAATTTATCAATAAGAATTATTTGGAAAGATCTGTTGATCATCTGGTACTTTTGTTCCGGGTTGGAAAGGCCGGAGGAACGGATGGCCTTTGAGCTAGTGTTTCCATTTGCATTTAATCTTTATATCCATAAAAAGATTAGATAATGCGAGTTTGTAGCACAGTATTGATGTGTGTTTAACAAGTCTTGTTTCAAACTTTTTTGATAATCCTATGCAGCTGAATTCTACCCTACTTTTCGCAACACATAGGTCTGTAATCTAAGAAAGCTCTAATATCTGGTTCACTCTTATACTGTGGTTGCTAAACCAGACTTCCCTTCTGTTCTTCTTTGCAAGCTCCTTGTGTAACTGGACATCAAAATTGTTGTTTAAGTTTCTATATCTACACCCAAAGCAAATGATTCCAACAAAAAAGTATGTAAATCCTTTGTAAGGAGACAACGTGATAAACCACGTTGATGCTAAAACATAGGTATATCTCATTAGAGAGAGGCCAGTACATATATATTTTAGCTTTTGTAGTGGAGCACTATGCTATTCGCTAGTCTTTTGGACCCAAGAAATATCATGAGATATATAAGTTGTTTTATGACGATTAGCTGCAGTGGTAGAGCATTATAGAAATGTACACATAAGTGACATAAATCCATAGGTTGTTGGCATATAACACTTCGTGTGCGGTTGAGTTTGGAGCTGGAGGTAATGGTTATGTATCTCATCTTTTTGGTTTGTCTACAAAGAGTGAATTACCACAAATTGTAAGAGTAATTGTATCAGTAACAGTAGGATTGCCTCTGTTTAGAAGTTTGGTCTCTCTCTCTCTC
>NC_020494.1:5754437-5755818 GCF_000184155.1 Fragaria vesca subsp. vesca
GTTACTCTCTCTCTCTCTCTCTCTCTCTCTCTCTCTCTCTCTCTCTCTCTCTCTCTCTCTCTCATATTTCCTTCTACCTAAGTCTCTATTTGCAAATAGAAAGCAGTCAACACGGTAAAATTGATAAGCAGAGAGATCAGTAGTCAACAATGAAAGCTCGACAGAGACATACAGTTACAGAGAAACCACAAATTACATGATCAACAAAATATCCAATCATTGTATGGCAGAAGCACAGGTGCTACATCATCTCACTGAGAAGATTCAAAAGCAACATGCCAAAGACAAAGAGAAGATTCAAAAGCAAGAGCATATCAAAAATAGTGAAGGCCAGGTTATACTAGTATAACCATTTTGTTAATTTCTTGTAATTAAAATGGAGGACTAAACAATATTGATCCTTCTTTTAACAATCTTTGCAGGAGCGTCTACCGGACCACCTCGTTGTGCCATATGTGACTACACATTGCAACACTTGGTCACCTAGTCATTTCTTGCAGAAGATTCCCTCAGAAAGCTCATTCTTTGACTTGTGAGTTGTGGCCACTGGTGGACTCGATCATTTCATAATGCAGCTAGCTTGTCTGGGAAGTTTTTCTGCAGCCACTCCATGGATACCAAGAGCAACCCAAATAAGTTGATGCTTTCCCTTTTCTTCTCATGCCTATATCTCAGTACTTCTATCTCCCTTGCATCTGACTCCATCACTACAAGCCAATCTCTATCTGGTGATCAAACCATTGTTTCAGCAGGTGGTGTTTTTGAATTGGGTTTCTTCCAACCAGGTAATGTTTCAAACTTCTACATAGGCATGCGGTACAAGCATCACAGCAAACCATAGTCTGGGTGGCAAATAGGGAACAGCCTGTCTTTTGATAGGTTTTCTTCAGTATAGAAGACCCCAATTTTTGGCGTTTGTATATATTTCTTCTTTTGTATCTTTGTTCATCTCTTTATTACTTAGTTCAAATGAGTTCATGCTTGAGTTAATTACAAGAATAAAGCATAACAAACTTACTTGATGTACTTGCATTGTCTATGAAGGTCTTCTCCTCCTGAAAAATCCACCTTAATTTTCTCTTAGCAATGGGACTCTGATTTGATGAGAAATGATACCGGGAAAATCACAACAGTGTGAGACTAAAATAGAGACTGTTGCGGGGAGCACGTCTCTGGGAGACTAAAATAGAGACTGCTGTGTGGAAGCTCAAAGATCAACATTGAATGCTCCTTGGAAGTAATAGGCTTCTTCAATCACTGCAATGAATTCTCTTTCACGTATAGGTTTCAAGTTTAGGTTCCAATCCCCGTATCATTCGGGCTTTATAACTCCGAGGTGTGGAGCTCAAAGATCAACATTGAATGCTCCTTGGAAGTAATA
>NC_020494.1:5755838-5758314 GCF_000184155.1 Fragaria vesca subsp. vesca
AACCTATACGTGAAAGAGAATTCATTGCAGTGATTGAAGAAGCCTATTACTAGCTTCCAAGGAGCATTCAATGTTGATCTTTGAGCTTCCACACCTTGGAGTTATAAAGCCTTTATTTATTATCTTTATTTTCAAGTCTTAATTAGTAGACTTTTCGTTTTCCCTTCCTTACCTTATAAAAGGAAGCCCTTCCTTCATTTGTAATCAGATTTTAGTCTTGAGTTATATCAGAAAATATATACAATTTGGTGAAGGAGTTCCTCCCAAATGTTTTAGAAGCTCTTATCTCTTAGGTGGATTTCTAGAGTGTCGAGTTTTGCTCTTATCTTCTTGATGGATTCCATGAAGTGGGGAGCGTGCTCTTATCTTCTTGGTGGATTCTTAAAGTGGCGAGCGTATCTATCCCAGAGACGTGCTCCCCGTAGCAGTCTCTATTTTAGTCTCACACTGTTGTGATTTTCTCGGTATCAAAAAAGAAAACATGTTTTAGAAGGGACCAGTCTGACATTTATATAGAACTCTTGCGTGACAGTTTTATCCATAAAGAAACTATCATTTTGCTTAACGTACACCAAACCATATCAACTGCTTATCAAAGTGCAATGTAACTTGAATTAATCAAATAATGTTAGGAGGCTTATCTTGAACTGCATTTACAGTGTTGTCAAGTTCATACGTATGTGTTCTAAACTAAGATCATACTTCATATACTTGAACTGCATTTACAGTGTTGTCAAGTTCCACAAGCTGCAATACTTACACACTTACCCAACTGGGTCACTCAAAAGCTGTAAAACCATGAACAAAGTGAAGCAACTTCATTGTCACATCACTAAGAAGGCCTCTATGTCACCAAGCTCATAAGCACCCGGCTGAAATGGGCACCTTCAATAGCTTAGACTATGCCCCAAAAGCCTTCGACTGGTTTCTTGAAGAAGAAAAAGAAACAAAGGGTGTATTGTTCTTCAGTTCATGTACAATATCCTGATAAGTGGTGACTCGATAGGGTGTTCAAGTACAATTCAGATGTATTCTTTCAGAGACAGTGTTTTGAAGCTAAGACTTCAAAAGAATCTCTACACTTCAAGCTTCATATATAGTGCCAAAGTTGATCAAAATTCCAAGATATTTGAGGTATGAAGATGCTTATGCGAGCAGTCATGCATGCAGAAGCCTTGTAAATATTTCCAACTAACTTTTTCAGTTAAGTAATCAGTGGAGAATTGGAGATACTGAGTTCATATACAATCATAGATTGAAAAGACACATACATTAAAGTTGTGATGTGCAAGACCATTGGAAAAAATTTACTGAGCTCTATAATATATATCAAAAAACTATGGACAATCAAGGTTAAATGTATAGCTATCATGGACAGTCCTTGAGGAAGAGGCCTCTGGCCCTTGAGGCGGAAGTCTCTGTTGAATACTAACATCATGATACTCATCTCTGAAGGACTCAAACGCTAGCTCATGATCACTATACATACTCGAACTTGTATTTAACTCATGAATAACTGCTCGGCCTTCAAGCATGCTTAGTGCTGCAGACATTGTAGGTCTCAATGCTGGTGATGGATGGGTGCATAGTAGAGCTACTTTAATCATTCTCATTGCCTCTTCCTTGTTGAACTTGGATTCCAGCTTTGGATCCACTAGCTCCATCAGTTTTTCTTTTTGTTGCAAAACAAGGGCCTGCAGGATTGAAGACAGTAATCACCAATATAACCAAGTCCCAGAAATAAAGCAACAGGCATGGTTTAATTTCAACTGTATGGATGTGATGGAGATCTTACATAATCTAGAAGGCAAACATAATTCTCATTAGGCCGAAATTTGACATTGTTTTCGCCAGATACAAGCTCTAACGCAACAACTCCAAAACTATAAACATCTACTTTATCAGTTAAGTAACCCCATAAAGCATATTCTGGCGCCATGTATCCTCTGCACAATAAAGAGGAACTAATAAGCACATTCTGATTTCTAACTCCTATGCATGGCATCACAAAAGGGTAAGATGATTCATCCTGTAGCGTAGAGTATCAGCACAGAGTATATATATATAATCCCCTAATATATTCAAGTGTCAAGTTAGAATCTACTATGAAGGAAAAAAGAAAATATATATATGAAAGGTTTCTCACATAGTTCCAGCTACTCTGCTGCTAATATGTGTCTTCTCCTCTTCGTCCAGCTTGGCCAATCCAAAGTCGGAGATTTTAGGGTTAAGGTCTCTATCTAGCAGTATATTACTCATTTTGATGTCTCTGTGAACAATTTTCAGTGTTGATTCCTCATGCAGGAAAGCTAGCCCTCTTGCAATGCCAATACATATTTTTTGCCTTTTAGGCCAGTCCAATTTCAGTTTATCATCTTGAGGACCTGTAATAAGAAAAAATAATCAAAAAAGATTACACACATTTATCAAACTAGTTCATAACATACTTACAATTTGCCAGCTTACCAAACAAGGT